>NC_046161.1:39410108-39637608 GCF_011064425.1 Rattus rattus
TGTCTGTCGTCCGAGTAACTTCAGAGGCAAAGGCAGGACCGCTTGAGCCTAGAGTTCAAGGTCACCATGAGCAACATAGCTACAGCCTAACACGATGACTCTCCATGTCTGTTGTCAATGTCAGCAAAACACATTTCCATACACTGATAACTTTCCCCTAATAATAATGATCGTGAGATGGGCGAGCGTGCAGTCTGATACTAAAAGGCACCAAAGAATCTCACTTACTCTGGTTCTTGAAATAAACTCAGAATAAGAAATTCTGGTCAGGGTGTGGGGACGCATGCCCGTGATGTCACTCGGGGGATGCCAAGGCAGGAAGACTGACACATCCAAGACTAGTCTGGTCTTCGTAGGGCATTCCACAACAACCAAGGACTACAGGGCAAGAACGGGACTTGATGATGATGACGACGACCACAAGAAAGAAGAGGAAGAGGACAAAGAACAAGAACAAGAAGAAGGAGAGTAAAATAATGGAATAGAAAGGTTTGTGAGCAGAAAATGGAACAGAAAGAGTTGTGAGTACAATAAATTTATAGATCAGAAGTTTAGGGTAAAAGTGGACTTCCCAGTTGGACATGGTGGCACAATGCCTTTGATCCAAGCACTCAGGAAATGCCGAATGTCAGATCTCCACAAACTCAAGGCCAGCCTAGTCTACACTGTAAGACCCTAACTCAGAAACAAGCAAATAAGACATAAGAACTGCTCAGTGTGTCCTAACAGACAGTGGTTGGGTGGCAGGGGCTGGAGTGAGTAAGAAAAAAAAAAAATCACAGACCCTCCCCAGTTGCCTTCCAGCTAGAACCACCCTCTTTTCTAAGCCCAATTTAAAAGCCTGCCCCAGACCACAGGGATGTCACTGAGACTTTGAATGAATACAAATATGCACCAATGTTGTAATTCAGTCTTAATATCACATATAATTAAAGTGTGCAGCGTTGGGATCAAGAGAAAACCGCCGTTAACGTGAGGAGAGGTGATAGGAAAGGCACATGAAATCAATGAGGATTGCTGGCTGCTAAAAGATTTCTGAAGCGTTATGTCAAGGTAGCACAGACTCTAGTCAACAGAAGATGCTGCCTGGATGTGTTTATTCAGATGGACCTGAGACAGCTGCTGCTGACACCTTGAAGATTATGGAAAGGAAGCACAGGACTCAGACCTTGTGATATCCTACAGGTAAGGCTTCAGGTCCACTTCCTAACACACCCAGGACACCAAACATCTATGTATTTTGGGAAAAAAAAAAAACAAAAAAACAAAAAACCCTCATCATAACAGAATGGAGTCCCAAGGACTCACATGTTGTTGTTACCAGAGGGATTTCTATCCAAGGAGAGCAAAGAGCCAATGGCAACGGAGGACAGGTCTCCTGTGGACAACTCGGTTCCTACAGGGGGATCTGGAAGTGCCATCACACGGCTTTAGAACCTCGCTTTGATTACGTGCAACTCCAAGTCATCATTCACATAGAGTAAACCGCAATTCAAAGAGGTCAGAATCCATCTGGGTCCCTTAACCATTTCAAGAGGCCAGAGGAGACTTCCTAAGAAGCGTGAATAAGTTCTAAGAGGCAACCTTTAGGATCCTGTAAGCGTATCGGCCTGCAGAAAGCCCCGTGGAACTCTATCGCCAATGTGTAAGACTATGTCACGGAATGTTCGGCTTCTCTGCTGAAAGCCACCCTGGTTCACCATGAATAACACGTAACTCTCAGCCTGTGCTAGACAGCCTCAAGCTACCATCTAGAAAGCTTACCGACAGCTCATTCAAGCCCAGGTTGGGAGAAAAATAGTAGCACTGGAATCTGACGAAAGGAGTCAATCACTCTCCTCACAAGGCACAAATTTTAAAGAGAACACCTCCCTGTTATATTCCATCTCATTGGCAGTAGCTGAAACTCCTCAACGAGCTTTACACCACAATTACCAGTAAGGCGAAATAAAGAGCTAGCTCACAGCCCTCTCGTGACACGGACAGGTAAGGCACTGCTGGTACCTGACTAAAACTTTACTGATACTTGGTCAAAGACCACAGATAGATAGAATCCCAGACATTAGGTCCCTGAATCCAGGTGTCTCTCTCTCTCTCTCTCTCTCTCTCTCTCTCTCTCTCTCTCTCTAACCAGTCTCTGGAAAAGTTAATGACTGGAAGCCGCTGACTTTGCTTTTGAATGTGTGATGAGAACATTTAGAACTTGAACACATGGTCCTTCAATACAAGATGCACAAGCATGCCAAGCGACAGAACGCGCCGGCTCAGGGATCCCCTTAAAGCAGACCAACTTCCCCTAATAGACTTTCTTATTTTACTCAAGCGTACACAGGACTAGAATTCTACATATAACCAGTCTAGTCTCAATTCCGAAAATAGGCAGCTGAATGATATGTCAATGTAAGGTGGTGTTTGGTTTTGCTGCTGTACCTTAAAAAAAAAAAAAAGGGCAAAAATCAACTCACAGGTAAGCACCAACTCCATGCAAGTAACCTGAACTTCGGCTCAGCCTTTTTGTCATATATGAGGCCTTGGGTTCTCCAACTACCTGGGATCTGTGTCATTAGCTCAAAGAATACAGAATTGGCCTTTCAAAATAGTAATAATAATAATAATCTACGGCAACCAATAAATACTCGCAAACAACCCTGTTTACTGAAGCTGCCTTCTGAAGGCTGGGAAAAGGGGGTGGAGACAGAGCAAGGGAGGCAGGGAAAGAGGATGCTGCAGCTACATAGCAAGGAACACGCCCCCATCATGTCCTCCTTGCTGTCAGAGGCGGTTGTTGTCAGCCTCCTGAGCCCGCTGCCTTAGAAACAATTTTTAAAAGGAGGCTGGAAAACTAAAAACTTGGGGAAGGTGGGGGGTGGGGGAAGACCAGCTCCTTGAAAGGAGAGGCAGGGAGCCCTAGGATCTCCTCCCTCCAGAAGCCTTTGCTAAATCTAAAGGGGTGCGGGACATAATGCGCCACAAGGGGTTTGCCCAGGATATTTTGTGTGCCCCAACGGCAGTGCACGCAGGAAACGGCTGGTTGCTATCTTTCCCTTTCTGTTTCAATCAACAGCACTCCAGAGCAGCAAACCCCTACACTACTCCCCCCACCCCCCTTCACTTCAGCCCCTGGCAGCTGCTCTTCCTCCCCCTAGAATCCCCCAGCACATTCTCTCCCCCTCCTTCCCCTGCGATTCAAACTGCCCTTTCTGCATCCAATGGAAAACAAATGCGCATCGCCACTGACTGAACCTGAACTCAACTTCCTTCCCAGGGCAACTTTCCTTTTCACTGAAAAAGGCAGAATACCGCTTATCAAAGCATCCCGGTTCTCAACTGTTCACCTCACCCACCTCGAGTCTCCCACAAGGAATCGCAGATAACCTTACCTCCTCCTTCTAAAGACTAACTTGGCTTCATAATCTTCCTCTTTCTCCCAACCCAAAGCAGTAACAACCGCCGCCACCACACTAAGGTAAAACTGTCCTTTTTTATCTACGCTCATCCCAACCCGGCTTTCCTCCACCCCCTTCCAAGACCCAGGATTGGCCTAGGAAAAGGTGGATCAATAATGAAATGACTAGAAAAAAAGAGAAGGGCGGGAGGGAGCCAGGGCCAGAGGCTGCAAGCTCTCAGGCGCAGTGGGTGGGGTAAGAGAGCAGCTGCTTCCCTTGGGAGGATGCAGTCCTAGTTCCCCCACAAACATCACCCCTCACCGGGGCCCCCTTTCTCAAGAGCTGGAGGGAAACCCTGCTCCTCTCAAGGAGAATGCTAGAAAGTAGCTCTGCTCCAAGCCTAGGGGGACACTGGGCCATTTTCCCTCTAACACACCTCTGGTCCTTCGTCTAAAGGAGGGAAAGGGGTGGAGTTGGAGGTAAATCCCTGACACCAGCAGCCTAGGAAACGCAGTCCTGGAAGATGGGGAAAGAGACTAACGCGGGGGAAGAGCGCTGTTATCTTCACAGGAGAGATGAGAACAGACAAGGTAGAGAGGAAAGGTTTCCCCGAGGGGGAGGGCGGAACGAGGAGGCCCGGTGTGCAGGAGGTGGGAGTGGGCTGGTAGTAGAGGTGAGACAAGGGGGAGTGACTGGCAAGGTGAAGACCTGGCTGGGGATGGAGGGAGGGTTGGTCAGGTTTTCCGAAGCAAGGTGCAGGAAGGGACCTGGATTTCCCACGGACCAGGATAAGAACGTGGCCCGGGATGAAGCCACCACCCGAGAGATGTCCAAGGGGAAGACTGCCCTAGGAGTAACACATCTGCCCAGGGAAGGAGGCGGAGATGTGGCGGGATCAGGTCTCTGGCAGAGGGAGGGAGGAATCTGGCTCGGATGAGGTAATCTGTGAAAGGGAGGAGGGGTTCAGTCCCGGGATGGGAAACCCCCGCAAGGGGGTCTGTGCCAAGGGATTTGGGGAAGGGTCCAGGGAAAGAAGGCGGGACGGGGGCTAAACGCCCTCAACCAGAAGGGTCTGAACCTTCGGGTAAGGGCGCCTGGGGGTCTGCAGCCCATAAGGGGGGTCCTAAGATGGGAGGGCCATTTGCCCCGCGTTAGGGACCCCAGGATGTTTCCAGAATTGGGATGCTCCTGAAACCTGCATGGGGGAGGGGAGGGGTTCCTCAGAGGGTCGAGACCCCGGACCTGGGGGTTCCTCGCCCCCTTACCTCTCCGCTGCCGCCTCCCCCGCCGCTCTCCCCAAACACTGCCCGGAACCGGCGCAGGTTGGTGCCGATGGCGGCCGAGACCTGCAGCGCCGCGTCGAAGCCCGGGCCCACCCGGAGCAGGGCCGGCCCTGAGGAGGCTGAGGACGATGACGAAGACGAAGACGAGGGCGGACGACGAAGAGGCTGCTGAGGCGGCGGCCGCTCCCCTGGAACCCCAGCCCCGCTGCTTCCCGCCGCCGCCGCCGCCGCCACCGCCGGGGGGGGGGCGCCCTGGGCCGCCACCGCCGGCCGGGGGGCCGGGGAAGCAGCAAGGCCGGGACGCGTTGCCGCGGGGCGCCCCCTAGGCCCCGGCGCCCCCCGCCGCCGCCGCCCCCGGTGGTCCCGGGTCGGGCGGGGAAGCGCCACCGACAGCTGTGCGCCATGTTCGCCCCGTAAGTGAAGCAGCGAGAGGGAGAGGCGACAACACAGGGGGGCGGGGAGGCGGAGGGGGGGGAGCGGCGGGCCCCGGAACCTGCCTAACCCGCCTGGCGCCGCCCCGCTGCCCGTACCCCGCGGCCTGCTATGCCGAGCGCCGGGTGGCGCTCGCCTGCCCTGCAATCTGCATATGGGCTCCTGGCCTCCGCCTCCGCCGCCCGGAGGCCACTGCTCTATGCCGAGCCCCGGGCCCGGCTCCTCCCGCCCGGCAACCTGGATAAGTGCATGCCCCGCCCTCCGGGAGCGGCAGCGCCAGGGAAGATGAGGGGGGGAAGGAAGCCCTGGAGCCCGGAGCGGAGGCGGGTTCCGGGGAGAGGGGGGAGGGGGCGAGGGCAGCAGGAGGATGGAGGCGGAGGGAGCGGGTGGCCCGCAGCCGAGAGAGCCGAGAGGCCGATTACACACGTTCCCGGGACGCGCAGGGACTTGAGCGGCCCAAGAGAACCGCTTCCAGTGCGGCGCGGCTGCTGGGGTCCCCGGAGGAGCGAGCCTTCTCCTCTGCCTTGGAGAGCGGCGGGCTTAGCCCTTATGGAACGCTTCTAGAATCCAGAAAGCTCCATTGTACTCCATGCAAAACCAAAGCGTCGCCCAATTGATTCTATGCAAAATGGCAAGGCTCTCGGTGAACGCGCCTTAAAAAATAAAATCCAATAAAAGAAGAGCCCCTCCCATCTTCATGCTTGGAGCTCTTTCCAAAATGCACACAACCGAACGGTCGGCCTCCGCCACCTCCTCGGTCCACTGTGCGCTGAAGGGAGGTGAGGGGCTTCTAGCTTTCGTGCCCTTCTCCGAAGTTGGTGTGTGTTTTCCCAGCCCAGGCGTTGGAGCCACAGCGTGCGCTGCGCGAACGACCTGACATTACAACGGAGCTGAAACTGGGTGGCTAACGGACAGGGCCTGGAGGGAAGAGGCGGGCAAAGGCGCCCCGCCCCTTCTTCCTCCGCTTCCAGCCTGCCGCTGCATGCAAAGCAGACCCTAATGTATGCACGCGGTGGGAGGGGGCTCGCCAGCACATTTCTCATGATGGGGGGGGGGGATGAAGCTCGGCTTTGGGCATTATGATACACTGGGTGGAAGGGGCCCGCCGCCGGCGAGCTCTGCACGCAGGGTTAGCAAGTCGAGGGGGAGGGAAGAGGGATAGAGCAGTGGCGGGGGATTGGGGGGGGGTGATGGTGGGGTGAATATCCACGGGGTTTACTTTATTGCGGGAAATAGAAGAGGGCGCCTCCAGCAAGGCGTTAGAAGCCTGAGGGGATGGAAAAGCGAAGGAGGGAGGGAGAGATTGCTGCCCGAAGAATTTGTCTTGGCTGAGGCTTAGGGATCGATACACTGCCTGCAGACCCGGAGCAGCCTCCATCTCCACCCAACCCCCAGCCGAGATGGAGTTCGCAGGAAGGTCACGCAGCGGTCCTGGTCTCCCGCACCCGTACCGGGCGCTGCTCTAACTAGGACCTCCCCCGGTGGCAGATTTGGGAGCGACGGGGTGGGTCGTAGTAAGGCAGGTAGCAACTAGTTCCAGCCCACTGGAGGGTGTGCTGCACGCCTCCAGAGGTCCACGGCCTCCTGGTGCTGAAAAATCTACGTCCTTCTAACCAAGAGACGCCTGTGCCTGGCGAGAGAATGGGGGGCGAGGGGGTGAAGAAAGGAACAGAGAAAGGGAGGAGACAGTCAAGCACCAACTCCCCAAACTCGTCCGGGATCGATCATCGTTCCAACCACGCAGGATGGGGCCCAGATGGTTTGCAAAACGCACATTCACACTACGCACACACAACCAGATTCCGTTGTTGCTTCTGGTGGTTTACTAGGTGCCGAGAGGGTGGGAGCTGGGAAAGGATATTAAACAGCAGCCCCAAGACTCTGCTTAGGACATAACACACCCCATTGTGGACTATTTCTCTATTGCAATGTATTTAGCGTTAGGCTCTGGGGTTTTTTCCTTCAGTATAGCTGCTCTGATCAGTTACAGATTGATGACCACGTGGATTCCCTCAAGCATCCTGATTTGTTCCCTCTCTCACTCTCTCTCGTTTATTTTTCTTTTGTATTTGCCGCCCCCCTTCTTTAATATGCATAACGGCCTTCAGAGGTAGTAGGCAGGGGACTGAGTGGCAGGCTTTATATAACTGTGTCAACAGGATTTCTTCCCGCCCTCCACCTTTGAGAAAACAAACCCACTAGATTCTGTGTAACCCCCTCCCTACAAGCACACTTGATTTAGCACAGGTGGGAGGTCTGCAGGGTGGGTGGCAGCGGCAAGAATGGAGAATATTTGCAGGTTGTGAAGACACGAGCCTGGGGAGAACTTGAAAAATTATCTAGTTGGTCTCTCTCAGGCTGATGCAAAGCGACCTAGTATATAGATCGAAATTTGGTTTATGGCTGGATGTTTTAGAGCAGAAATAACTAGTTCTTATGGAGTACTTTCTATGAACCCAGATGTTTTCCGTGCATTCAGTTCTTACTAATCATAGATGATAATCCATATTTTACAGGTGGGGAAACCGAGTCATAGATAATGTCCTGGGCCACATACATAGGGATAGGTCCAAAACTTAGTGGGGTCTAACACCAATATCCAATAAGACGATCTTGGCAGAAGGACATTGAATGGTAGAGCATTTGCCTAGCATTTGGCAAGAAAGCCCTGGGTTCGATCCTGAGGACAAACAACGTACACCCGGGGGCCGGGAGGGGCACTCAGAGAGAGCCTTTTTTACCTTTCTCATGTTACCTTAAAGTGCATGTGCTTTATTTTTGGTTGTAAATTTTAACTCGCATCTCTTGAATATCTACATGTCAGATGGCTGGTTTTTTTTAATAGTTACTTTTGAGATATGGTCTTACCTATTTGAGACTGATCTTGAACTTACGTAGGCAAAGATGACACTGGACTTTCTGCCGCTGGACTGCTTGGCATACGGGTGTGTCCCACCATGCCTGTTTTTATGTGCTGCTGAGAATCAAGCCCAGGGCTTTGTGAATGCTAGGTGGCAAGCACTCTATCTGCATCCCCATCCCATGCCCTATTTTTTTTTTTTAATTTTCTTTTTTTCGGAGCTGGGGACCGAACCCAGGGCCTTGTGCTTTCTAGGCAAGCGCTCTACCGCTGAGCTAAATCCCCAACCCCCTATTTTTTTTTTAATAATACTATTCTTTGTGTTTATTTGTGTGTCCTTGTTTGTATGGACAACACAAGGTGACCACAGAGGGTAAGAGAAGACATCAGAACCTCTGGAACTGGAGTGGCAGGCAGTTGGGCGCCACCTGATATAGGTGGGAAACAAACCTAAGTGAGGTGTAAGAGCAGCACCCACCCTTAGCTGCTGAGCTATCTCTCCAGCCCCCCTAACATACACACTCCATTTTTTTTTTTTGAGATAGAGTCTAACTTGTCTAGATCTCAGACATGCAAACCAACCTCGCCTCAAACTTGAAAGGTCCTCCTGCTTCTGTCTCTGAGTACTGGAATCACAGGCGTGTCTGGCTTCATGTCGTTAAAGTGTTAATGAAATTTAAAACCCTCTGCATTGGTTCTGAGCTATCGCATTGCTGACATCAATTTCTGTCTTCCCTTCGTGGTAGCAAATGTTACAGTAAATGCTTCCAAAGATCACCTCTACCTAACAAGTGAGCTCACAGAGAACTTTGTCCATAAACATAAGACTGTCAAGTCTTATATGACATACCAGTGCTCACACTTAATAAACTGGGAAATTGTTTTTATTACTCTTGGGGATGTCTGAAAACATGCAATTTTAAAACATGCAGTGGAAATGCACTTGGCTTTCAGTACACTGAATGGCCTGCTACTCTTCCTCCTTCTCTTCCTCCTCTTCCTCCTCCTCCTCCTCATCATCTCTCTTTATTCTTACTTTATATGAATGGGTGTTCTGCCTGTGTGCATGTCTATGCAACACCTACAAGTAGTAGCATGGAGGCCAGAAGAAGACGCAGAATTCCCCCTAGACTGGAGTTATAAATGGTTGTGAGTTTCCATGTGGGTGCTGGGAATCGAACCTGGGTCCTCCGGAAGAGCAGCCAGTGCTGTTAACCACTGAGCCATCATCTCATCAAAACAAAACAAAGCCGTGTTTCACTGTGTAGCCCAAGCTCTCCTGGAACTCACTCTGTAGCCCAGACTCTGACCTCAGACTTGGAGCAATCCTCTTGCCTGTCAAATGCTAATATAATAGGTATGAGCCGCACAATAGCATGGTGCACGACCTTGGACACCACTTTGCACCTGTGTGATATGCCATTAGTGTGAAACCCCAGAAGTGCAGTTGCTGAACTCCAAGTATGGACATTTGTGATTTGGACGGGTATTACCAAATTGTCCCCAGTAAAGATTGCCTAGTACTTAGTATTCCCATCAGCAGTGCTGAAGAGGGCCTCTTTCTCTGTAACTTTTCTGAAAGTTTTTTCTCAACCTTCTTGATCTTTGCCAACCTAATAAAAATACACATATTTACATTTTTTCCAAATGAGAGAAGGAAACTTTCAGGAAGGAAACTCGAAATTTTGCCCATTTCTGCGAACTCATAAATTACTTTGGCTTTAAAGCTGGCTGGAGGTTGGTTCACAGGTTAAGAGCAATTGTTGCTTTTGCAGAGGACCTGGGCTCAAGTCTCAGCATCCATATGATTGCTCACAAACTCCCTAACTCCAGCTCCAGGAGATCCAGTGCCCCATGTGACCTCCATGGACAGCAGATGTGTGAGTGAGAATAGTCATATATGCAAATACTCGCACATAAAATGAATAAACCTAAATTGTTTTCAAAGGGACTCCTAGGCATTGACTGTCTTTTTCTCTACCCTGAGGGCTCCTTACTATAAATCAGTATCATGGTGTGACTAACAGGGGTTCAGAGTCACAAGCCTAGGTTTGATTTGCAGGGACATAGCCGTATTTGCCTCATTTGCAAAAATAAGAATATTAATAGCAACTTCACAAGATTACTATGAAGATTAAATTATATAGTTTAAGTATCTTCTTTTTCATTCAAATGGAAACAACACCCCTCTCCCAACACACACACACACACACACACACACACACACACACACAATTGCTTTGTTGGTTTACTCATTAATGGTAAGGATAGAACCTACCCAGATTTCTTCTTTTTTTCTCTGTTTTGAGACAGGGTTTCATATAACCCAGGCTGACCTCAAACTTGCTATGTGGCTTATATTGACCTTGAACTCTTGATCCTTCTGCTTCAGCCTTCCCAGTGTTTCACCCAGTTTTTCCTCACTATTGGTAAAGACAGTACTCTCACTTTCCATTCTCCAAAAGAACTTTGAGTGGGCGTAGTGCATTAGTACAGTAGACCCACAGGTCTTTGAACTAAAACAAGAAGCTGGCTGAGCCATTTAAATATCCTGCACAGGGTCATCACAGAACAGGGAACTGCTCAAAGTCTCTGGTGTTGCTTTCTTCTGAAAAGAAAGGCCAACTCTGTAACTCCTAAATAAATAAAGGTGCCCTTCTATTGCAGAGGTGACAGTTCATCCTGGGCCTATGGTGCACACCTGTAATCCCAGCGCTAGAGAGGTAGAGGCTGTGGATGGATGGAGAATGTGAAGCCAGCCTGGCCTGCACATTGAGTTCAAGGGTAGCCTCCTGAGCTTAAAAAATAAGAAAAAAGAGGAGGAGGGGGGAGGGGAAGGGGGAGTGGGAGGAGGAAGAAAAGAAGGAGGAAGTAATGGTTGTAGTCCCTGTGTCCATTGAGTTCTCATTTATGAACTTGAAAAAGAACTTGGCCTAGCTATTTATGACTGAAAGGGTTTTACTGAGTACAGCAGAGATAGGAGCGGCTTTGTGCCGTACATTTGGTGTAAGTCAGCTCAAAGTCAAGGTCTAACTGATTTGGGAGACAAAACCCTCTAAAGTCAGGACAGGTATTAATCCTACTTCCATCTGCTATGTCAAACAGTCTATAAACCCAGTTAATGTCTCCCAAGTATATAGTTCTTCCCAGCGGCATCCATAGGTTTGGGGACTCACTCTAAAGGACTTTAACATGTTGTCTTGCCTGATTAGGTGTTTTTTTTTTTTTTATATGAATACACTGTCACTATCTTCAGACACACCAGAAGAAGGCATCGTATCTCATTACAGATGGTTGTGAGCCACCATGTGGTTGCTGGGAATTGAACTCGAGACTTCTGGAGGAACAGTCAGTGCTCTTAACCGCTGAGCCATCATCTCTCCAGCCCCCTGATTAGGTGTTTTTAAAACATCTATTTATTTATTTATTTTGTGCGCACACATGGGAATGGCTTGGCACATGCCGTGCCATGTGTATGGACATCAGAGGATGGCTTGTAGGAGCTGATTTTCTCCTTCTACTACATGTGTTCCAGGGATTGAACGCAAGTAGTCAGGCTTGGGTTGGAAGCACGTGCATTTACCCACCAAACTGTCCTGACAGTCCGAGGAGATGGTGGCATCAGAGGATCTGGGCAATCACATGTGCTAGTCTGGCAGGTTCAAACTTTCTCCATTTGACATTTATACCAGTGATCAAAGTTCGTATTTTCAAGGAGAGAAAAGTAGTGAGGATCTATTATTTGATTATGACTGTTTTACTGTGGAAAAGCTCCATGGAAATTCTGTACTTGAGTGATTTCTTTCTCTCTCTTTCCAGATGTCCCTAAGTCGCAGTCGTAGTGAC
The DNA here is from genome assembly GCF_011064425.1 of Rattus rattus. Classification (NCBI taxonomy): domain Eukaryota; kingdom Metazoa; phylum Chordata; class Mammalia; order Rodentia; family Muridae; genus Rattus; species Rattus rattus. The sequence continues at coordinate 39,421,916 of NC_046161.1, forward strand.
TTTTGATTGGCCCAGGTATGGCCTGCTGCACAAGCTAACCCAAAGTGTAGGGTTGCGGGTCCCTCGTCCAAACACAGGAGAGAGAGAAATGGACCACTCAAGTATAGAAAGGCTAGAGGAAAATGCAGGAGAAGACATAGGAGGAACTGAGAACAAGTCTAGAGGTGGAAAGTGTTCAAAAGATAGTGGGGGGGGGGCAAGTGAGATGGCTCCTGAGGCAAAACCGCTTGCTGTCAAGCCTGATCCTCTGAGTTCAATCTCCAGGATCCACATAGGTGGAGACGAGAATCAGCTCACCCAAGTTACCCTCTGATCTCTACACCTGTGTACACACCTGCACATACATTTAAGCTATAATCATAAGATGCTGGAGAGATGGCTCAGAGGTTAAGAGCACTTACAGTTCTTACAGAGGAGTTAGGAGTTAGGAGCCATCATCTCTCCAGCCCCCTGGAGTTAGGAGTTCTAGTCCACACGGTAGCTCACAAAGGTTTCTCAGTCCCAGGGGTCCTGACGCCCTCTCCTGATCTCCTAGAGCACCAGGCAGGCACATGGTACACACATATACGTTCAGGAAAAATACTCATACACATAAAATAAAAAGAAATATTTTGATGTAATAAGAATACGGGAGAAACAAGGGCTCGTTGTGGAGTTCAACACACAGCCATTGTACCACGAAGCTAGTCATGAGTATGCATGTGTTCCAGAACAGACACAGGTGATGTCTGCAGGAGGAGCTGCAAAGAATGTCAAGGCTCAAGGCAGACTTTTGGTTAAAAGGGCAGGAAGGAGCAAAAGGAGGCATCTTTTTCAGGAGGTACACCTGTAAAAGGAAAGAAAGGGGCTTTAGTGGGAGCTCCCCAACACATGGCTAACGTACGTGAGTCCATTTTAGCCCACACCATTGTGGGCATCGGATCCCATTACAGATGGTTGTGAGCCACCATGCGGTTGCTGGGAGTTGAACTCAGGACCTCTGGAAGAGCAGTTGGTGCTCTTGACCGCTGAATCCAGCACTCTGCATTGTTTTGAGACAGAGTTTCATACAGCCCTGCTTAGCCTTGAACACTCCATGTAACTGAGGCTGACACTGAACTCCTGGTCCTCGTGGTCCCTGCCCAGCGCTGGAATTGTAAGCATACCCGACCATGCCTGGGTTATGTAATTTGGGAGATGGAAGCCACTGTGTCCTGGGCCTCCCGTGTGAGAGGAACGCTCTACCAACAGAGCTACATCCCTAGCCCTGGAGATTATTTTGTTTTTGTTGTTGTTTTTAAATTGTATGCGTGTACAGATGTATAAGAGTTCAGGAACACACTGCCGTATCACATATGGGAAGTCAGAAAGATGACACGTCTGGCAATCAGTTCTTGCTTCTTTCTACCACGGGAAACTCTGGGGAGTTGTCAGTCTTGTTTGACAAGCGGTTTTACCTACGGAGACATCTTGCTCGCCCTCAAGAGTTTATTTGAATCTTTATTTTATTATTTTAGACTTACTTTATGTGGATGCCTGTTTTGCCTGCACATACAGACATGCGTCATGTGGACTCCCGTTACCTGAGAAATTCAGAAGAGGACTTTGGATCCCCTGGGACTGGAGCTAAGGATGGCTGTGAGCTGCCCTGTAGGTGCTGGGATCAACACAGGAAGTGCTCTTAGCCACTGGGCCATCTCTCCAACAGAGTTTATTTTTAAGCTAATGTTTGGTTACTATAACCTTGTACTCAGATGTACAAGGTAAAGATTTATAATATTGTTAAAAGGGCATACATTTAGAAGGTTTATATACTCCTGCTCTCCCTCTAAGACCACATGCCCACGTGTAAATATGCAGGCATATATGTATATATGTAAATATGTATGAATGTGCACTTGTTTGTAATAGTTTTCTTGAGACAAGGTCTCAATGTAGAACAGGCTGTCACCTAACTCACAGAGATCTGCCTGCCTTTGTCTCCAGAGCGCCGGGCATATGTGTCTTTTAAACGGATATGAGGCTAGCACACAAACTTCTTCACTTGGTCCTTTAATCTCATGCAACTCCCAGAGGCCCTTATCTTCCTAACCTTATCTCCTGCCTCTCCAGAGCTCTACCTTCTGTCGCAACGTCCGACCTCCTTGTAGTTCCGAGAGGCACACTTAGACCTTAAGGCTTCTGCACTTGCTATTCTCTCTGTCTGGAGTGTTCTTCCAGCAGAAATCCTCTTGTCTCACTGTCACACTTCCGCTGTATCTCTGCTGGATGTCCCCTGCTCAGTGCACACTATTACCTTTCATGACCCCATATACTGCTTCTTCCCCGCCCGCTTCCATTTAGCGCTGGAGATTGGCAAGCTCTCCCTCTGAGCTTCGTCCCCTGCCCTTCTGCATTTTCCCGTCTCTCTTTCTCTTTAACATAGCTGAGTATCTAGGTGTTTTGCCTGCAAGTATTTTCCTGGTGCCTATAGAGGCCAGGAGAGGGCTGGAATTATAGAGGGGTGTGAGCCAGCATGTGGCGGCTTGGAATCAAACCCAGGTCCTCTGGTAGAGCAAGCAGCCAGGGTTCTTAGCTGCTTAGCTGTCTCTCCAGTCTCCATACTCCTCCTCTTTCTTATAAGGTTTATGTAGCCCAGGCTAGCCTCCGACTCACTATGTTTTGGAGGATGATCCTGAACTTTCTGATCTTCCCACCTCCAGCCCTTCCCTAATGCTCTCATCATCATACTGCCTTATTTCTAGAAGGCGAGTCTCCCAGAATTCACATTCCCCTGTCGCAGGCCCTCTCCCTCTCCATCCCCTTCAAGGTCTCTCTCTACTCACCACTAAGTCAGAGATATCTCCTTTTCCTAAGTGTGTCTCCATCCATCTCTTCCTTACACGGGAACCCCTCCACCCCTGGTTTTACTCAGTGCTGGGGGTCCCACTCAGGGCCTTATGCGTGCTACACAAGCCCTCTGCCAACAGACCCTTCTGCTGATTTTTTCCCACAGCACTTATTACCATTGTTTATTTTAAACTTTTTATTACACTTCTTAAATTGATGAGCTTATGCAGATGTCAGAGGACAACTTTCAGGAGTCGGTTATCCCTTCCTATTATGTGGGTCCCAGGGATCAAACTGGCTGTCAGGCTTGGCAGCAGAGGATACAACAGGGACATGACCCTCAATAGATGTTTAGTAAAATATGAAAAATCACAGAGAGATGCATCATAACACAGTGGTTATAACTACATGCTGCTGCACTTGGGAGGCAGAGTCAGGCAGATCTGAGTTCAAGGCCGACCTGGTCTACAGAATGAGGTCCAGGTTAGCCAGGGCTACACAGGGAAACCATGTCTTGGGAAAAAATAAAAATAAAAACAAAACAAAAAGTAATAAATAAAATATAAATAAATCTTTAAAAACAAACAAACAAAAACAACCCAGTACATGCTCAAATTGCCTGGGTTCAAACCTGTTTCGTTTTATTTTTCCTGTTTGAGACAGGGACTCCTTATATACCCCAGGCTAGCTTAAAACTCAAGCTCCTTCTGCCTCAGACTCCAAGGGCTGGGAATACAAATGCCACCATGGCTTGCTAGCAGGTCTTAATTTCTTAGCAGATGCATACACTTGGGAAGCTGAGCTGGTGTCCTTTGCTAAGCCTCTGTTCTTGTGAGAATTAATATATGGATTTATATAACATGTTCATAGTAATAACTGTCATAAGAAATGTCGGGACTCTTTGATGTATATTTTTTCGTAGGGTTCTGGGCTTTGTTGGGTTTTGTTTGTTTGTTTTAAAGAGCCAGGGCCTTGGGCACACTAGGCAATAAACAGCTTTAGCGCTGACCCTTCCCCAGCTCTGTTGGTAGGTTTTATAAAACTATTTAGTTAAACATGATGGCAGACAACTATAACCTAGCATTGAGGATGCTGAGGCAGGAGGACGAAAAGTTTGAGGATAGCCGAGGAAACACCAAGTTCTAGGCCAGCCTGGTGGGCTACCACACTCAGTCTTGGAACAAATAAAAAAAAATCAATTCTCACAAGGCAACCTAGCAGCTTGGTCATGGGAGTCTCTGCTGAGCTGACTCTTCTCCATCGTCTAGGTAGTTCTTCCTGGTCCCTTTCTCTGTCCTTCACTCTCAGACACAGGTGGCTCTGGGTGTTTGTCATTTTTCACATTCTCTTCTGGTGACCTCACCGTTTTAACTACTAGCCAGGCTCAGGAGATCAGTAACTGTCATCACGAACAGCGCCTTTCTCTAGAGCCTCGGCCTCTGGCGTCCAAATGCTTTAAGCATTTCCATTCTAATTACTTGTTAGGTCGGATGACTCATCGGAGTGGGTTCCTCAGGGGCAGGAATAGCTTCTCGGTTATCTTTATCTCTGCTCCTCCAGGCAAGGTGTTCTAGGAAGGTCTGCTTCCTCAGTGTTCACAGTCTACTGGAGGGAGGCAAGCAGTGAGTGGACAGGGCAGCAGCTGCCGAGGAGGGCTGTGTTAGTGAGATGAAGACACTGGAGAGCTGGCAGAAGCTAAGGTGCCATAGTCATTGGAGAGGACGGCCAGGCTTTGGGCAAAGGGAGGACAAGTCAAACCATGCTCTAAGAGAAGAGGATTCCAACATAAACCAGAACGTGCGAGCCCCAAGGTGTGGTGTGTGGTGTGGAGAGAGGCCATATGGCTGGATATAGTGAGATGAGTGACAGGATTAACGATGAGTGAGGGAGAGATGGGTGCTGATGGCTTCAGATTTTTACAGGGGCATGGAGCTGAGAAGCCGTTGGAAGGTTTCGAGGAGAAGGTTGATCAGCTGTGACTCATCATGGGAAGGATCATTCTGGCTGCTGTCAAGAACAGACAAAAGAAGGGCTGGAGAAGCACTCTGTTGGTCAGGTGCTTCTCTAGCACACGTGAAGCCTTGGGTTCAGTCTCCAGCACTGAGATAAACTGGGCATGGTGGTACAAGCCAGTGGTCTCAGAGTTTAGTAAGTAGAGGTAGGGGGGTGGCTCTAACTTAGAAGCCAGCCTGACTGCTGTGTGACAGAACCTCTCCTGGGGAGACTCGCATCTACTCACCCCACATAGGGAGCCCACAACAGACCTAAGTACAGATATCACCAAAGTCAACTTTTCAAACCAGTGAGTTTTATTCGGATTACTTACAGGAGCAGAAATGGCTACGAATTTGTTGTATTAAATATTTAATCTCAGACGGGAGGGTTTCTACTCCACCTTTGATCATTTAGTCCCCAGATAAAAGACACACAACTTTTATATTTATAATAAGCCTTAATCAGCACTAAAGCTGTGCAGACATCTACCCACTGTGTGATTATGTCTCCTTCCCTATCAATAACCCTGAGTTATAACTTGATACATTCCATCTGGGAGGCTCTTAACTCCGATTGGCCAGCCATGCTTTCATAGCTCACCTACCCCATGGCATCTCTCCTCTATCACCTTCCCAGAACCCAAACTTCACCTACCTCTCTTCTGCCAGCTGTAGGCTGTAGGCATCTTTATTCACCAATCAGGAATAACTTAAGGGACAAGGTTACACAGCATCACTTGTATATGTGCAGATTCTTTAGTCACTGAGGGCAACCAGGTCTGAGGGGCGGGGGCAGCATTTGGCATTACAATACATGGCAAAAGACCAAACCTCAACAGACAGTTGCATCACCAAAGCAGCATGGGTGACAGCTATCAAAAGCTGGGAGCCTGGAGTACACCCACAGCCTACAGGCAGCTCATCAGGTTAGAGGATGTTCTTTCTTGGTACCTCTCTTGGTCTTCACCTCTTCCAGGCAGCTCAGCTGGTCGCTGCTTCTCCCGAGTAGTTGGTCTGGTCTTAGAGTCTTCTTTGCAGCTCAGTTTATCTGAGAGACTTCCTCGAAGCTCAGTTTCATGTCAGACAGACTCAGCTTTTAGAGCTTACTCTGGCAGGACCAGACCTAGAGAATCTGGTCGGTTTCAGGGACTTCCTGAAGCTATTTTAAGTTGTTTACCTTCCTGCATGATGAGCTTCCCTGTAGGATGCAATGTTTCAATCTCAGAGAAAACTGTTAACCAGCACTATTCTGCATGATCAGTTTCAGGTGGTCTTATATACTAAGACCCTGTCTCCAAGAACACTCCAAAAAAGTAAAGGTGCAGGGAAAGCACTTGTCACATAAGCTACAAGAACCTGTGTTTGATTTCTAGAGCTTGGGAAAGGGGCTAGGTTACATGCTCTAGATCCTAGCACCAGGGAGTGGAAATAAGCAGATACTTGGGGTTCGCTGGCTGCACAGCCTAATCTAATTGTCAAGTTCTGGGTGAGTGAAACCTATGGGGTGAGGTTGGGGGTGGTGGGATGGGAGTGTAGATGGTACCTAAGAAAGGGCTCCTGATTGCCCTCTGCCTCCCACATGCCTGTGCAGGCACGCATACACCTGCATCCACGTGCAAACAAATAGGCACACATGCAACACGCTAATGCTTAAAACAATAGAGAGAATCAAGAGAGTGGGTTGTGTGTGGCCTAGTGGTAGAGTATTTGCCTAACGTGTGTCAGGCCCTGGGTATGACTTCTGACATCTCCAAGAACACTAAAGACCACACAAAACCACAGAGCGAAACAAAAACACAAAAACAGTTCTCCATCCCTGTTTTGTTCATTTTAAATTAATTAATTTATCCCCGTGTGTTCATGCCACCATGTGCTTGAGGAGGTCAGAGGACAACTTTGAGGACTCAGTCCTCTTTGGCCACCACATGAGTCCCAAGGTTTAAATTCCAGGTCATCAGGCAAAGCATCGAGCACCTGTAACTCCGAGCTATCTCTCCAGCGCCAGACGCAGGACGCTAGAGTAAGTCTTGCTGAAGTACTAAGGGTAAGGAGTGAGAGGGAAAGTGGAAGCAGAGAGAGACGGACGGGACACAAAATGAGTGAGTGTGGGCCACAGGGATGGCTCAGTGAGCACTTGCTGCTCCTGCAGAGATCTGAGCTCAGTTCCCAGCAAGGCTGCTCACAACTGTCTGTAACTCGAGGTTCCGGGGATCTGATTCTCTCTTCTGGCCTTCTTGGGCAACAGGCATCCATATGGTGTACACACATACATACAGGCAAAACACTTCTCCACATAAAAAAATAAATTCTAGGGTTCAAGCATCTTTAAAATGTGAATAAATTGATATGTGTGTGTATGTGTGTGTGTGTGTGTGTGTGTGTGTGTGTGTGTGTGTGTGTGTGTGAGAGAGAGAGAGAGAGAGAGAGAGAGAGAGAGAGAGAGGTTGATTGATTACCAGTTTGCCTAGATCAGAAAACAGGAACACAGGTAAAAGGAAAATATTAACAGACTTATGATATTTTTATACACTATCATATACTAGCAGGGAGAAAAGACAGGCCAGTAGTAGGAGAATGAAGAGAATGTTTTTAATTTTTTTTAAACAGAAATTTAAAGACAAGAGAGTTGAGCCTGTCTCCTAACTTCAGCAGGAAAACGGAAGGAAAGGCAAAGAGCAGGCAAAGACCATGAGGACACATCTGTGCTCCCAGCACTGGGAAGACAGGCAGGAGGGTCAGGAATTTGAGAGCAGGGTAGGTTACATAATGAGTTGCTAGCTTGAGCTTCAGAGCAAGACTCTGTCTCAAAATCAAAGAAAACAAACCAAAAACAAAAAGAAAGATGAAGACGCGGTCAAGTTCCTGGAAACAGTGGGCTGTAATTCACAGCCTCTGCCCTCTCACAGCCTTCCAAATACTCCCCAAGCCACAGCCACTGCCACCTCTGCTGAGACTGTGCCCGACAGACACCAGCGTTTTCCTTTCTATTGTGTTATTGTATTTACTTTGGTCCTTAGAGACGGGGTCTCAGAGCCTTGGCTGACCTGGCACTTGCTATGTAGCCAAGAATGTCCTTGGGTTCACCATCTCTTTGTCTCAGCTTCCCAAGATCACAGATGTAACCTACCATGGCCGGCTCAAACAGTAGTGGTTTTCTTTTCTTTATTTTTAATGACATTTTTATTGTGGTTGGTGTGTGTTTGCCTGCACGTATTGGTCAGAGGACAACTTGTGGGAATTGATCCTCCTACCATATGGGGATCAGACTCAGCTGTCACTTCCCTGGCCATCTGAAATCCTTGCACTAGCCTCCTTGCACCTCTGAGTGGTGATTGCTCAGCATGTTCTTAGACTGCTTCTGTCTTCATTGTCTTGTTCACTTACTCTAATCCCAGATGCTTCCTACTGCCAGGAAGGCTTTAGGTGCTGGGGATAGAGCAATGAACAAACCCTGTACTCACTTGGCTTGGGATTTCTTCCTAAGCAGTCCCACCCAAATGACATACCAGCACTAAACACCATTCTGGGTTTCAGACACACCTACCCAATACTTTGTGGAGCACCTTCTCTAGTATGTCCCTAAACTGAATGCCTCTTTGCTCTGGTTTGTCTCTGGTATTCCTTCTCCTAAGCACCCAGCCATGTTCTACCATCCATCATCCTCCACCGTGTTCCTCAGTATTGTGCTCTGACATTGAGCTTCCCAAGATGGGGAAATCTGACTGCGCTTCTTTACTATCGGGGGCTGGAGAGATGGCTCGGCGGTTGAGAGCACTGACTGCTCTTCCAGAGGTCCTGAGTTCAAATCCCAGCAACCACGTGGTGGCTCACAACCATCTGTAATGGGATCTGATGCCCTCTTCTGGTGAATCTCAAAACAGCTACACTGTACTCATATAAATGAAAAATTAATAATAATAATAATAAAAACCCACTTTACTATCCTTAGCATCTTCAAGATGCTTCATCGTTTAATGTAAGTTTCCTTTGCCCTTTGTCTCCAGGACACAGCCATCCCTGTGGCCCTCCCTGCCTTGCTGGTCAGATTCTCCCATCGGAACCTGCTTCGGTGCCCGCCCCTGCTGCCTAATGTGTTCGTTTCCCCTTCTCATCCCCTTGACTGACTTCTAGCTCATCGTTCACACCCCAGCCTTCCTCAGCCTCTCACGGGTGCTCACCCCTCACATGCAACGCAGACGTCTGCTGGCGATCCCCTCAGCCTGGCTCGCACTTGCTTATTTTACTAGCTCTTCCACTGGACTGTAAGCCCTGTAGAGATAGGAAACATGGAGCTGTGTCGTGCGAAAAGAAAGAAGTTAGCCTTCCCTTGACCGAGACGGAAGAAGCCCTTGAGTTTACTAACACATGTACAGTCAAGGCATTCGCGCCTGCTTTGCGACATCTAACCATTGCTGTGCCTCCACCCCAGCGGAATAGAAGCCTGGACTCAGGGCTGCACAGAGTACAGTGTTAGACATTGTTGAGCTATCACTGGGAGACATAGCTCAGTAGCAGAGCACTTGACAGGAGAGCGTGAGGCCCTAGGTTCAGTCGCTGGCGGAGGGAAAACAGTCTGGCACCAGCCAGGGAGCATGCTTTTCCTTTATTTTTTAAATTTATTTTGGTTCATTGACACTGAATCTCACACTGTAGGTTTCCCTGGCTGTCTTAGAATGCACTCTGTAGCCCAGACTGACCTTAAACTCATAGCAATCCTCCTGCCTTAGCCCCGAGTACTAAGATTACAGGCACGCACCTCATGCCATGCTAGGTGGTAGGTCTTGTAAAACTTCAAAACGAAGGCTGGCAAGATGTCTCAGTAGGAAAGGCGTTTGCCATGCAGCACTAAGTAAACTACGGAGTCTCAGCCCCAGAACACACGGTAGAGTTAGAGAATCGACGTCTGAAAGCTGTTCTCTGCCCCACCCCACGTCAAGGTGTATGTGCACCCCATTCCCAACAACAACAATAAATACATTTTAAAAATCCTCAAGAAGAGGCTGTGGAGATGGCTCAGGGGCTAGGAGCACTTGCTGAGCAAGCATGAGGGTCTGCGTTAGAATCCCCAGCATCTGTATTAAAGCTGGGCGTGGCTACACGTAGGCCTGAAAACCTAGCCCCAGTGCGGGGCTGAAACACCTGCACCACTAGGGCTTGCTGGCTGCTAGGCTAGCTCCAGACTCAATGAGAAAGCAAGATAGCTAGTGTTCTTCTCTGGCCTTTGTGTTCACACTGCACACACCTGCCACACATGTCTCTCTCTCTCTCTCTCTCTCTCTCTCTCTCTCTCTCTCTCTCTCTCTCTCTCCCTCTGTCTGTCTGTCTGTCTGTCTCTCTCTCTCTCCCTCTGTCTCCATCTCTCTCCCTCTGTCTCCATCTCTCTCTCCCTCTGTCTCCATCTCTCTCTCTCTCTCTCTCTCTCTCTCTCTCTCTCTCTCTCTCTCTCTCTCTCTCCAGAATCTCAAGCAATTATCCTAATATATAAATATATAGCAGGCATATATAATTCTGCTGATCATTAAGTAAGTGGACAAGAGAAATGGTGGATGACTAGAAAGAGAGAATGCATGGCCAGACAATGCAGAGACTTAAGTGGAAATGTAGAAGGATGGTTTTGGAATCTATTTCCTAAGTGAAGAAGAAAGGAGGAGGGGCTGGAGGGAGGGTGTGGCAGGCGCCAATCCACTCCAGGTTGGGGGAGGAAACTGGGGACACTGTGCTGAAAATTTCTCTTTGTCCAGCAGTGGGTGAGCTGTTTCTTTTCTTCTTTCTGGCCAGGCAGGAGGGCAGGATGGTGCTCTCCTGTAATCCTGGCACTTAGAAGTGGAAGCAGGGTAGGGAGGCTAAGGCCAGGCTTGACTACATAGTAAGTTCTAGGTCAGGCTGAGTTACACAAAACCCTGCTCAGTAACTAAATAAACAGGGGCTGGAGAAATGGCTTGGAGACTGAGAGCACTGACTGCTCTTCCTGAACTTGGGTTCGATTCCTAGCACCCACATGGCAGCTCACAACTGTCTGTAACTTCAGTTCCAGGGAATCCAAACCTTAGAAGGCACTGGGCACACACATGGTACACAGGCATACATGTAAGCAAAATGTCCACACACATACAATAAAAATAAATAACCAAATACAATTCTTCAGGGTTGGAGATTTAGCTCAGTGGTAGAGCGCTTGCCTAGCAAGCACAAGGCCCTGGGTTCGGTCCTTAGCTCTGGAAAAAAAAAACAAAAAACAAAAACAAACAAAAAAATACAACTCTTCATTCTATTCTTTAATTTGGTAATGACCTCTGACCTCTGTGCCCACACGTGCCCACACTTGAATACACACACATACACACACACCCCACACACAATTAAATAAGTATCTTAAAAATACTTATTTAATTGTGTGGACTGAGGAGATGTCACAGGATAGGGCTTTGAGTGCTTTCAGTAGGTAGCAGGGAGCTCACTGACCGTTATTTATTTTTAAATATTTATTTTATTTATGTGAGTACACTGTAGCTGTCTTCAGACACACCAGAAGAGAGCATCAGATCTCATTACAGATGGTTGTGAGCCACCATGTGGTTGCTGGGAATTGAACTCAGAACCTCTGGAGGAGCAGTCAGTGCTCTTAACCACTGAGCCATCTCTCCAGACCCTGACCGTTATTTAAATCTGACTTTAAATCTTCTCACCTGGAAATTGCTCCATTCCAAAGCAATGCACATTTTTTTTTCTTTTTCTTTTTTTCGGAGCTGGGGATCGAACCCAGGACCTTGAGCTTTCTAGGCAAGCGCTCTACCACTGAGCTAAATCCCCAACCCCAGCAATGCACATTTTTATCTTCCCTGCTCATTCTTCCTTCGTATTGTCACTGCTGTGGTTCCAGGAATGAAAACATTCTGTTTGCAAGAAATTACCTTGAAAAAAGTTCACTTATCCTTACCAAGTAATGTTTGCTTTGTTTTTAATATGAATTTAAAATGGGGGAAGGGACAAAACCCGAACAGGGAGGAAAAAAAATGTGAATGGCTTTGAAACTGAGCAGTTTCCAGCTGGATAGGTTTAAAGTCAGATTTAAATGACAGTCAGTGTGGCCCACTGCCTTATCTAATGCCCTACCCTACATGAGCTCCTCAGTCACAACTTGTATTTTTAAATATGTATTTAATTGTGGATGTGTCTGTGTGTGAATATGAGAGTGGGTGGTCACATAAGACAGAGCCATCAGATCCCCCTGGAGCTGGGGATCTAGGCAGTCGGGAGCCACCCTCCAGTATTGTCCCTAAACGAGATGTCTGTGTTTATGTAAGTCATGGATAAGTCTGAATGTATGGGCTAAGATTCCCTGCAGCCACCCAGTCGATTTTCTAAGGCTACCAGGACCACAGGTCAGTTGATCTAATTCAGAACAAATTTTTATCCGTAGATGGGATGGAAAATCTAGGTGAGGATTAAGGTCATGGCCAAGGTACAAGAGGAGAAGGAAGTGTGAGTTAATAATAACCTAGGTTCTGCCGTCTTAATTCCAGGAAGCTGCCCCTTAGCTAGGTGGACAACGTGTTGATTGACAGACATTCTTAGAGGCATTAGAAGCTGCTGGTTCTAGAGTTCTAAGATGGAGTCCATAAGGAACAGTGTCAGTACTGAGTTACTAGAGATCTGTCATTTAAAAAGACCATTGAAGGGAGAGTTGGTTGTTTTCTTTCCAGCAATCATAACTGGCCTGAAAGATTTCCCAAAAGCCATCCTTCTTGATTAGTTGGGTAAAGGTATTTTGGCATGGCTTCATTGCTTAACTAAAAATAGTACCAAGGGCCAACACTACTGTCCCCGCATGCTCAGAGGGGTACATTCCCAGCCCCTTGACATGTTTTGGAATATATACCATAATGCATACTTTAAAAACATTCAGCCGGGTGTGGTGGCACATGCCTTGAATCCTAGTACTCAGGAGCGGAGGCAAGTAGATCTCTGTGAGTTCAAGGACAGTGTGGGCTACAGAGTGAATTCCAGGACAGCCAGGACTGGTACACAGAGAAACTTTTGCCTGGATGGAAAGTTGGCTCAATGATTAAGAGCCGTTGTTTTCCAGAGAACTGGAGTTTGATCTGCTGCACCCACATACAACCATCCATAACGTTAGTTCCAGGAGATCCACGACCCTCTGCTGGCCTCTGCTGATACCAAGCACGCATGTGATGCATAGACATGCCTGCAGGCTACATACCTAAACATATAAAAAAGTTACTACCTCTGCATAGTGTATGCAGTGCATGTATGTAACCATCACATGGCACCTCTGCACAGTGTATGCACATATGTAACCATCACAAGGCACCTCTGCACACTGTATGCACGTATGTAACCATCACATGGCACCTCTGCACAGTGTATGCACGTATGTAACCATCTCATGGCACCTCTGCACAGTGTATGCACGTATGTAACCATCACATGGCACCTCTGCACAGTGTATGCACGTATGTAACCATCACATGGCACCTCTGCACACTGTATGCACGTATGTAACCATCACATGGCACCTCTGCATAGTGTATGCACGTATGTAACCATCACATGGCACCTCTGCACAGTGTATGCACGTATGTAACCATCACATGGCACCTCTGCACAGTGTATGCACGTAATAACTATTACATGGCACTCCATAAATACCTATCATTTTTATGTGTCAGCTCAAAATAATTTAATTTACAAATTCAGGGGTAGACTCTTGAATAAAGCATACCCACTACTTGTCTTTGGGGAGATGACAGTACAAAACATAAACAAAATCAGAAGACATAGCTGAAAGTTTGGGACAAACTTTCTCTCACTGGTCTTGACCTCACCAAGTAGGCTAGGCTGTCTTTCTAGTGCTGGGATTATAAATCATCATGGTTTTTATTGCTATTGTTATTTGTTTGTTTGTCTTATGAGACAAGGTCTATGTAGCCCTAGCTGGCCTGAAACTCTATGTAGATGAGGCTAGCCTGGAATCACAGAGAACTGCCTGCCTCAGTCTCTCCAGTACTGAGATCAAAGGTGTGTGCCACCACCTTAACTTTTGAGTACTCTAGGCTTCAACTCATCACCTCACTGACTGAGCTATCTCCCTATCTTTAAGACTTCACCAGGTATGATGGCTTGCTTCTATAATCTCGGAGGAGTCTGAGGGCTGTGGGGCCATCATGGGCTACACATTGAGAACCCCATCTCTAAACAACGATGCACTGGCTTATGTGTGTCTTATGTCAGCTTGACAGAAGCTGGAGTTATCCAATTGGAGGGAACCTCAATGAAGAAAATACTTCCATAGGACCTAGCTGCAAGGCATTTTCTTAGAGACCGATGAGAGGGCCCAGCCCATTGTAAGTGGAGCCATCCTTGGGCTGGTGGTCCTGAGTTCAATAAGAAAGCTGGTTGAGCAAGCCATGTTGAGGAAGCCAGTGAGCAGCATCCATCCATGGCTTCTGCATCAGCTCCCGCCTCCAGGTTCCTGCCCTGTTTTCAGTTCCTGTCCTGACTTCCTCCAGTGATGGACTATGATCTGGGAATGTAAGCGGAATAAACCCTTTCCTCCCCAACTTGCTTTTGGCCGTGGTGTTTTGTTGAAGCAATAGAAACCCTCACTAAGACATCAGAAAGTTGAGCATGTGTGGTGGCGTGTTCTTGTACACTCAAACCTGTGACGCAGGGCAGGAGAATCACTGTCGGGGGCCAGCTTGATCTACAGAGAAAGCTGTAGCTTGAGATACAGAGTGAAACCCTGTCTCAAAAAAAACAAAACAAAAAAACAAAAAACTGAGACAAATGCTTTTTGTTTCTTTAAATTGACAGGCTGTGGGTAGCTATGCCAGTGTAAAGACCTGAGTTAAAGCAGCCAGAACCCATACAAAGCTGGACATGGTCTCATGGACCTGTAACCTCAATCTGGGAGAATAGAGTATAGGGAAAGGGTCAGAGACAGGAGGATTGCTAGAACTGTGAGCTGCCAAGCTAGCTCTGAGTACAATGAGAGCCTATCTGAGGGGCCAGGGATAGAGCTGGACTCCAATGTCTTCTTCTGGGCCTTCCAAATGTTCATAGCTGTCCATACCCACACACGTGTGCATAAACCACATACATCTCCCTCACACTCAAACACATTCATACATATGTGGTAACTAAGTAAATAACTATTTGTAAAAAAAAATTAAAGCTAAAAATTAGGCTAGGCAGTGGTGGTGCACGCCTTTCTTTGATCCCAGCACTTGAGAGGCAGAAGCAGGTGGGTTGCTGTAAGTTCGAGGTCAGCCTAGTTTACTGAGCAAGTTCCAGGATAGCCAGGGCTACACAGAGAAACCCTATCTGGAAAAGGAAAAGCAAATAAATAAGTAAATAAAAGTTAAAAAACTGGACTGGAGAGATGGCTTAGCAATTAAGAGCACTGACTGCTCTTCCAGAGGTCCTGAGTTCAAATCCCAGCAATCACATAGTGGCTCACAACCATCTGTAATGAGATCCGATGCCCTCTTCTGGTGTGTCTGAAGACAGCTACACTGTACTTACATATAATAAATCTTTCTTTAAAAAGTTAAAAACCAACAACAGAGTCAGGCGTGATGTTATACACGCTTTTAATCCCAGCACTCGGAAGCAGACAAATCTTTGTGATTTCAAGGCCAGCCTGGTCTACATAGCAAGTTCAAAGTACAAAGCCAGTACAAAGCAAGTACAAAGCCAGCCAGGGCTGCACAGTGGGACCCTCACAGCAAACAGACAAGCAAATGAACAAAGGAGAATTGATTTTGAAATGTGAGCAGAGAGGAGGTCGTTACACCATTGTGAGTTGTTTGAACTTCTCAACTATTGAGGGTCAGGTTTTCCACTTTCCCTTACTCCTTTCTCTGGTTAGAGCCCTCTCTACCAACACAGAGCCCTTCCAGTTGTTTAGGACCCAGGGAAAACTGTGCTACCCAGGGCTCTGACACAGGGCACACCTTGTATGCCATCACTTGCTCCGGCTCAACTGAAATAGATTATCGTCTCTGTGGGCTGGAGTTGAGATGTAAAAGGGAGAAAGACATCCCCTTCCCCACTCCAGTCCTTCCCAGTGTAGTAACCACCACCTCCTGAAGAGGAGAGAAGGTAGCAGGAGAGGTCAGTCAAGGAAGACATGTGACTCCCTTATCTTAATGTGGGAGTTTACCATGTTTTCTTCCTCCTGGGAAGGGCGGCTGTGGGGCAGTTGGGCCGGATGATTATGGTTAAGCAAACAGGTTCAGGGGCTCCAAATCCAGGTCCATTTGGCTTCAGCATTTACCTCTGGTGCAGTGGGAGTGAAATTTGGACCCCAGAACTGAAAATCAGTTTGCTGCTGTGTGTGGTGCTGCACATAGACTGAGGCAGGAGGATCTCTGTGAGTTCTATTTAGTGAGTTACCAGAGTTACAAATCGAGAATCTGCCTTAAAAAACAAAACAAAACAAAAAAAAAACCCAAAACCAAACAAAACTAGAGAGAGAGAGAGAGAGAGAGAGAGAGAGAGAGAGAGAGAGAGAGAGAGAAGGTATCATATAACCAATGTCCACTAAGAGGACAAAGCTGTAATGAGGTTGAGGGTAAGGCAGTGAAGGAGCCCCACTCTCCTGTCTGCTTGGTCATTGGTGCTTTCATTTTTCTCTCCATGACTCCAAGTGTCCCTGGACGTGGTGGCCACTCTTCCATGGTGTTCTAATTGGTGGTGTTTTAGAACTCGTCTTTATTTTTGCCTGAGACAGGATCTCACTATGCAGCTCTGATGGCCTAGAATGCACTGTGTTGATTGGCCGGAGCTGAACTTATAGCAATCCTGTCCCTGCTTTCAGGGTCCTGCCATTATAGGTCCTGCTGTCAGGCTTGGCTTAAATGACTTGTTCTCTTGCGTTCCCTACCCTCTTGAGACCCAGGGTGAGGTGACATTGGGGTAAAAATGCAGGCTGTCCTTAGGGGAAATGGTAGCTTTTTTAACATGCAAGCTATAATTCCAAACCACACAACAGTATTTTAATTGCTTTTGGATTTGACAACACCGGAATTGGAGTTTCTGAAGATAACCCTTTTTTTTTTTTGCTTCATGCGAGAAGCCCAGGGTATAATTCGTATCAAAGCCCATCTATGGGTTGCATGTTGAAACCCCTGTAAGGAAAACCATGCTGTTTATGATGTTCTTTCAGCTGCACAGAGGATGTACCCCGAAATGCGGGCTTGGCAGAGAGAGAGTTCAGATGGTACATTTCTGAAGCATTCCAAGGATTTTCAGGCGTCTATTGCGTAAGCGCCCCCTCCCCCCCTTAAAGGCGCTTCAGCTGCCCACCTCCTGTCTCTTCCTTCCTGGCCTCAGGCACAAGCATCTCTGCTCCAACAGCCAGCAAGCAACACAATGAATCAGGATTCAAATCTGTTTGAGCGCTGGAGGTTGAGATGCAGGAGTGAGTCAGCTGGCACCAGCTCGGGAGCAGTCTCAGCCTGCAGGCCTTCAGGAAGTGAGTCCCCCAGGCCAGCATCTCCCTCGGTGGCAGACTGCCACCAAAGCCTGCTGTTTATCAGCCCGGGACCAAATGCAGCAAATAGAGTCTGCTTTTTTCCTATTTTGAAACCCTACTATATAAGCCAGATAATGTGATAGGCTAGGATTGCAAAGGTGACTTGGATACCCTATCTTCCTTAAGCAGTTGCAGTGGACGGAGTGAGGGAAATAAGGGTAAATGTAGCAATAGAGTACAGTGATGTGGGCTATACAGGCATCCATAAAAAGCAGGGAGGGCAATTTGGAAAAATTTGAAGAGACGGCTCAAAAGAGGTGATGAGCTGAAAAAAAGGGAAACAGAGATGTGCCGAGTAGAAGAGGCTAGGACCAGAGGCAACAAGAGAAGCTTTTATATAACACGGATCCTGAATTGATAAGCCGACTCTCCCCATCAGAGGTTGTACGAGTGAGTTCTGTGTGCTTGGCGCTCGCAATCTGCAGCACCTAGTTCAGGCAAAGTGTGCCACTTGCTGTGCTTGGTCCCAGGCTGATAAACAGCAGGCTTTGGTGGCAGTCTGCCACCAAGGGAGATGCTGGCCTGGGGGACTCACTTCCTGACGGCCTGCAGGCTGAGACTGCTCCCGAGCTGGTGCCAGCTGAGTCACTCCTGCATCTATATTTACATGGGTGCAAACAGGGTAGGTGTGCAGATGATGTCTCCGAAGTGGAAGGGCTCCAACTGCTTACATTTTCTTAGTCAAGTGGGAAGCAAGATCATCTGTTGATGGAAATAATCATGGCCTGAGGAAAAGAACTACAATATGATTGGCACGTCTTATGAAGTGCCGTCTCAAGGTTCTGATTATGAGTATAAAATGAAACTGGTTCTCTCAGTTGTTTTCTCCAGCGTAACTTAGCTTCATGGGTGAAATACAGAGTGCTTAGATTAAGCCAAGGATGTGGTTTTGGCAATTTCCATGGTGAGAGGCAAGGAAGTTGAAGGCGTGCTTGAGAGAATGATAACCAGAGACTGTTAATAAGTTTGGAGAGCGGGGGAAAAGTCACGGTTATGAGGATCAATTTGCTCATGGTCAAACTGTGTTCAAATAAATGTAGGTGTGCATTTGGGGGATGGGCTGGTAGGCAGTTAGAAAGAGATGCTGGTTTCATAAGGACACAGGGAAAAGTACTAAAGAAAGGTGGGCGCTGGTCGTTGGGAGCTTGGAGAACTGAGATAGGGCCTGGGAACTTTCATTTCTTAGACCCTTGGTGGGAGCTGGAGAGATGACTTCTCAGGTAAGGGTGCTTGCCTTGAAGCCTGAAGACCTGAGTTTGATCCCTGGAACCCATTTATCTTACAAAAGAATCAACTCCCACATGTTGTGCTCTGATCACGACAAGTGTTCCACACACATACAAAATAAATAATTTTTTTCTTTTTCTATTTTTCAGAGCTGGGGACTGAACCCAGGGCCTTGCGCTTGCTAGGCAAACGCTCTACCACTGAGCTAAATCCCCAACCCCAAAATAAATAATTTTTAAAAAGATCCTTAGTGGCAGGATGCTGCAATTTTGGCAATCAATGACCAACATGTATGCTGAAATTGCAGAGTAGTGTTGTAGCAGTGGTTCTCAACCTATGGATTTTGATCCTAGAGGGTCACATATCAGATGTCCTATATCACAATCACATTTACATTATAATTCATACCAGAAGCAAAGTTCGAGGAAGGCCACAAAATAATTTTACGGTTGTGGGTTACCACATGAGGAACTGTCTATATAAAGGGTCGCAGTGTTAGAAGGTTGAGGACCACTGTGTCATAGAGTGACAGTGAACCAGGAGACAAAATGGCCATGAGATAAAAGAGAGTGTGACCTGGTGATTGATTGGTAGGCAACCAGGGGAGTAGTAGACCTGATATTTAAAAGCTGGTTTTTATGAGAACTGATTAGAAACTGTGTGGCTAAACAATATTTGGTAGCCAAAATGGGACTAAGGCAAGGTTATAGATGGATGGTGAGGAGCCCATGCATGGAATGTTCTGCGTGTGGGAGCCTTCTGTGTGGGGAGCAGGTGCAGGGAAGCGCACTGCTAAAGTGTATCCCTAGTAGACTGTGTTGATACTCATGACAAGAGTGATCAGGACCTGGGAGAAGTAAAAAGCAAGCTAATTAGGGAAGAAGTCCCACCAAGCTCTTTAGCATTTAGGATTAGGAAGATCACTATCTAAGAGAAAATAAACCTTAGTATAGTTTGAGAGTAGAACCAAACAGAATTGAAGCTGTAAGAAAGCAGTTCAGAATGATCTGTATCAACGTGCATCAGTGCATTTAGACAGGGCTGTCTAAATGGGGATCCTGAGAAAAGCCGGGACACCGTCTATGACAGCACTGTTGCAAGGACCCATTTGAGCTCCATCATTTACTACCCACAGGTCCTAGCCAGTCCCCATTGTTCCTCCTGCTCAGCACTAGACCTGTAAGGTGGGTAAATCCTGTATGTAATGTGCCTTAGAGAAAGTGGGGGGCTAATTGAGATGGCCAGTATAAGTGCTTTAAAAATATGAACACTTAGCTGGGCAGTGGTGGTGACAACTTTAATCCCAGCACCCAGGAGGCAGAAGGAGGTAGATTGCTCTGGGTCCCAGGTCAGCCTGTCTACCACAGTGAGCTCCATGCCAGCCCAGGCTACATAGTGAGACTATAATATAACAATAACAACAACAAAAAATTTTCAAAAGAAAACAAAAGCCCAAACAATAACAAGACAAGAAGGAGGGAGGAGGAGGAGGAGGAGGAGGAGGAGGAGGAGGAGAAGAGGAAGAAGAGGAGGAGGAGGAGGAGGAGGAGGAGGAGGAAGAAACAAATGTATTGAGTGAGGAATACACAGAAGAAAGACAGGTATTTAAGGGATGATCAAGTGAGAGCAGTCTGTTACCCAAAGAAAACAATAGAGATATCACAAAGTAGAGGATACCCAGCATGGATAGTTTCACACACACCCCCTCCCACCTTCCTCCTGTCTCGTTCAAGAGCACTAGTGATCAAACCTAGGGCCTGGCTCATATAAGGCAGGCGCTCTCTTACTGAGCTATAACCCAACCTTGGCTTTCCTAGTGGTCTCATTTCCTAGCTGGCCTCTGCCTCCTAGCTGCTGGGATTACATGTATGCAGCACCATGTCTGACTTCATATTAGTGTTTTTTTTAATTGGATATTTTTAAATTTACATTTCAAATGTTATTCCCTTTCCTAGTTTCCTGTCCATAAGCCCCCTATTCCATCCTCCTCCCCTTCTTCCATAGGGTGTTCCCCCTCCCCACCCACCCTCCCTTCCTGCCTCCCCACCCTGACATTCCCCTACACTGGGGGGTTCAGCCTTGGCAGGACCAAGGGCTTCTCCCATTGGTGTCCAACAAGGCCATCCCCTGCTACATATGCAGCTGGAGCCATGGGTCAGTCCATGTGTACTCTTTGGGTAGTGATTTAGTCCCTGGGAGCTCTGGTTCATTGGTATTATTGTTCTTATGGGGTTGCAAGCCCCCTCAGCTCCTTCAATCCTTTCTCTAATTGGGACCCTGTTCTCAGTTCAGTGGTTTGCTGCTAGCATTCACCTCTGTATTTGTCATGCTCTGGCAGAGCCTCTCAGGAGACAGCTATATCAGGCTCCTGTCAGCATGCACTTCTTGGCTTTATCTAAGCAGTGTCTAGTTTTGTTGGCTGTGTGTGTGTGTGTGTGTGTGTGTGTGCTGGATTCTCAGGTGGGGCAGGCTTTGAATAGCCATTCTCCAGTCTCTGCTCCAAGCTTTGTCTCCATATCCACTCCTATGAATATTTTTGTCCCCCCCCTTTTTTTTTCTGGGGCTGGGGACTGAACCCAGGACCTTGCGCTTCCTAGGTAAGCGCTCTACCACTGAGCCAAATCCCCAACCCCTTGTTCCCCCTTTTAAGAAAGACTGAAGCATCTGCACTTTGGTTGTCCTTCTTGAGCTTCATGTGGTCTGTAGATAGTATCTTGGGTAATTCGAGCTTTTGGAATAATATACCATGAGTGCATACCGTTTGTGTGTGTGTGTGTGTGTGTGTGTGTGTGTGTGTGTGTGTGTGTTTTGTGGGGGGAGGATTGGGTTACCTCACTCAGGATAATATTTTCTAGTTCCATCCATTTGCCTATGAATTTCATGAAGTCATTGTTTTTGATCGCTGAGTAATATTCCATTGTGTAGATGTACCACATTTTCTGTATCCATTCCTCTGTTGAAGGGCATCTGGGTTCTTTCAGCTTCTGGCTATTATAAATAAGGCTGCTATGAACATAATGGAGCACGTGTCTTTTTTGCATGTTGGGGCATCATTTGGGTATATGCCCAGGAGAGGTATAGCTGGATCCTCAGGTAGTGCAATGTCCACTTTTCTGAGGAACTCCAGATTGATTTCCAGAGTGGTTGTACTAACTTGCAATCCCACCAACAATGGAGGAGTGTTCCTCTTTCTCCACATCCTCTCCAGCATCTGTTGTCACCCTGAGTTTTTGATCTTACCCATTCTGACTGGTATAAGGTAGAATCTCAGGGTTGTTTTGATTTGCATTTCCCTGATGACTAAGGATGTTGAACATTTCTTTAGGTACTTCTCAGCCATTCAGTATTCCTCAGCTGAGAATTCTTTGTTTAGCTCTGTTCCCATTTTAAAAAAAAAAAAAAAAACATTTATTTTACGTATTTGAGTACACAGTTGCTGTCTTCAGACACACCAGAAGAGGGCATTGGATTCCATTACAGATGGTTGTGAGCCACCATGTGGTTGCTGGGATTTGAACTCAGGACCTCTGGAAGAGCAGTCAGTGCTCTTAACTGCTGAGCCATCTCTCCAGCCCCTGTATCCCATTTTTTTAATAGGGTTATTTGGCTCTCTGGAGTCTAACTTCTTGAGTTCTTTGTATATATTGGATATTAGCCCTCTGTTGGATGTAGGATTGGTAAAGATCTTTTCCCAATCTGTTGGTTGACATTTGTCCTATTGACAGTGTCCTTTACCTTACGGAAGCTTTGCAGTTTTATGAGGTCCCATTTGTCGATTCTTGATCTTAGAGCATAAACCATTGGTGTTTTGCTCAGGAAATTTTCCCCAGTGCTCATGTGTTCGAGGCTCTTCCCCACTTTTTCTTCTATTAGTTTGAGTGTATCTGGTTTTATGTGGAGGTCCTTGATCCACTTGGAGTTAAGCTTTGTATGGGTCGATAAGAATGGGTTCAATTTGGATTCTTCTACATGCTGACCTCCAATTGAACCAGAACCATTTGTTGAAAATGCTATCTTTTTTCCACTGGATGGTTTTAGCTCCTTTGTCAAACATATTGTCTTTAATGAAAGATTCAAAGGATGAAGAGATGACTCAGCAGTTAAGATCATTTGCTGATTCTGTAGGGGACCTGGGTTTGTTCCCCAGCACAAGCATGGTGGCTCTAGCCACCCCAATTCCAGGAGATCTGACGCTCTTTTTGAAGCTTCTTGAGCACTGGGCACACATTTGGTGATATAAGGGCAAATACACATAAAATAAAAAGTCTACATTGTTGTTGTACAGGTGTTGCCGAGCAACTGTTGCGGATGAAGTGGTGTGGGCTGCAGAAGCTACCATCCCTCTCCTCACGCTTCCTCTTTACAGACCGGAGACCCAGGACACGCACCCTATGCTGTCTACCCCAGCTTTTGTCACAGAGGACTGAAATTGCCTGTTCATGGTTCAATTGTTACCTTTTTTTTTTTTTTTAATAAAAAAACCCCTAAAACCCTCAAATAAACAAAAACAGGACCTCACTATTTAGCCCTGGCTATCCTGAAATTTAATTTATAGACCAGGACTGCCTTTAACACACAGAGATCTACTTGTGTCTTTTTTCCAAGAGGCATGGACCACCACTCCAGCTTGTTAAAATCTTTTTTTCTAATAATTTTATCTTTACTGTTCTTCAAATGCTGGGATTTCTTTTCCTGGTGTTAGGGATCAAACTCAGAGCTGTGTTTGCTGGGTAAGCTACATTCTCGGCCCAACAGTATAGTTTCACTGCCTCTGAGAAAGGGTCTCACCATGTAGCTCAGGCTGGCCTTGAGCCAGTGGGTAACCTAAGCTGGCCTTTAGCTCTTGATCCTTCTGCCTCAGCCTTGAGCCATAGGCTTGAGTGCCACCCACCTGGCTGAATTCAGTCAATGTTCTGATTCATGCATCCCAGGTTGGTCTCACTTTTATGTGGCCTGCTTTACACTTTTGATTTTTCTGCCTCTCAAGTGCAGGCATTACAGAACATGGGCCGCAGGCCTGGTTTATGCAACTCAGGGAACTGAGTCCAAGACTTTGAGTGTGCTAGGCAAGAATTCTACCAGCTGAGCTACATCTCCAGCCCCATGCCATCCTTTTTCTAAAACACACACACACACACACACACACACACACACACACACACACACACACACACACACACACACACAAAACGTTGTCAGATGGGTATGGCTGGGCACATGTGGAGGTCAGTGGGTAACTTGCAGGAGTTTCTTTTCCCCTTCAACCAGGGGTTGAACATCAGGTTTGGTGGCAAGTACCTTTACCCACTGAGTCATCTTACTGGTTCCAAGGAACAGCTCAGAATAGCCTCAAAGTCATGATCCTTCCACTTATGCCTCTTCAGCATCTCCTGCTAGTGTATATAACCAAGCAGTGCAATTCTCTCCCCCTCCTCCTCTTCCTCCTCTTCTTCTGGAGACAGGATCTATGTAGCTCTGGCTGTTTTGAAACTCACTCTGTAGACCAGGTTGGCCTCAGAGATCCACCTGCCTCTGCCTCCAGAGCGCTGGGATTAAGTGTGCCACCATGCACAGCTCCAAGGCAGTGCAGTTCTTAAAGTGGCATAAAAGACATTTCATGTTGTTCTCAATGTGCTGGCGATCATCTTACTTCCGTCTCCTCTCTACTACTTCACACTAGTGTTCTTCCAGAATGCCAGAAATATAAGGTGTGTTACTTTTTCGTGTCAGTTTCCTTGCTACATAGCCAAGTATGATCCTGACTTTTTTGTGGAAGAAATTTTATCTAGATTGAAACATTGCATCCTACAGGGAAGCTCCTTATGCAGGAAGATAAATAACTTAAAATAGCTTCAGGAAGCCCCTGAAACTGACCAGATTCACTAGGTCTCTCCCTACCAGAGTTAATAATGAAAGCTGAGAGCCCCTCAGATGGAAGGAAAGTGAACCTGAAAGAAGACTCCTAGATCTGACCATCACCTGCTTGAAGAGGTTTAGCCTAAATGAGACCAATTTATACCAACTTGGCAAGAACACTCTTCCAACCTTTTGCAGTATGCTGTAGGTTTCCCTAGCTTCTCTGAGCTATTACCTGTTGCAGTGGGCTTTGGTGGTGCCACTTTGAGTCATTTCTGCTCCTGTAAGGAACCCCAATAGAATCCATTGGTTTGCCAAGTTAGACTTCAGTGGTATCCTTATTTGGGTCTGTCATGAAATTCCTGTTTGAGGTAAATGTGTGTTGTATCTTCCCATGAAATGTTTGGTCACACAATACTTAATTTAAAAAAAAATGTATATGGGTGTTTTTGCCTACATTTAATATGTGCATGCCTGCTGTCCAGAGGCCAGAAGAGGACACTGGATTCCCAGGAACTTGTTAGAGATGATTGTTAGCTGCCTTGTAGGTATTGGGATGAACCTGGGTCCTCTGAAAGAGCAGCCGGTGCTCTTAACTGCCAAGTCCTTTCTTCAAGCCTTGACCTTTGACCATCCAGTTCCACCTGCCCTGCTGGCATTACACATGTCCACGTTTTTCTCCATAGAACAGCTTTGTGGTTGTCCCATACCCTACTCTCCACTGTTCTTGGACTGCATTCTCCTGGTTTGAGACTGGGGCTCTAAGTAACCTAGACTGGCCTCACACTCCTGCCTCAGTCTTGAGGTTTTCTTTAGGTCATCTCCAGAAAGCCTCTTTTGGTCCATCTTCTCAACATGGTCTGGGTTAGCGTCTTCCAAGTTTATCTTCCATTGTCCTCATCTTAAAACCAGACAGAGCTCTTAGAACTGGGACCAGTCTTGAACAGGTTTCTATGCTAAGGAAGTACTTGGATGGTACTCATAAGCAACTGAACTACAATGAAAACCAAGCCATCAGTATTCACACATTCCATGAAACTCCAGTCTCTGCAAGGAGACAAGGTATGTGGGAATGATAGGGACCAGCAGCCTGGTGAAATCCAGTGATCACTACTTGCAGCTATTTTAATTCAGGAAAATGCAGACGCAGTGTAAGTCACAGAGGTGTGTTGTGGGGGAAAGCAGTAGAGAAGACGGAATGTCTTCTGGTGTGACTGCTGCTTTACAACGGAGCATTACATATGAAAACCCACTTGAGTTTAGGCTACAGCAGGCACTGGCTGAATTCCTATCTTGGTTGTGTTTTTCTCCTGGTTAGCTTTACTGGTCATGTACTACATAGAAAGGAAATTCATCTAAGTCGTCATAGAAGTATCCCTACAGTCCTGTGCTATGCAACTTACATGACAGAGTATGTACAGATACAGCATGACTTAGTTTGGATCACTTGTGCTCATTTGAACATTACTTTATATTTTACAAGAGAACAGTCTCCATAAAGACCTTGCGCATATCTAGAAGAGCTGTACTGTTTCTTCATTAAGGTATAGAAGCTGTGTTCCAATTGTGGGACTAAAAGGACAAAATTAAACACTATTACTGAAGGAACAATACTGTACCACAGGCTTATGACTTTAAGAACAGGTTAGAATAAGACCCCTGAGCCAACCAGAGACTGCAGGGTCTGCAGCCACGGCAACACTGGATCAGCACCTCTTCTAACATCCTCATGAACCGCTCCACAAGACAAACTGATACTAATCACTGTTTATTTCAGCCCATAATACACTACTTAGACCCTTGGATGACACCACTGGAAATGTTATCTACTGGATCTTGCAAAACTACAAAACCAGATTAATAATATATCCCAGTTAGACTATTCTTTGAAGAAAGACAGGATCTGTCTATATAGTCCTGGCTGTACTGGAACTGAATATGCAGACCAGAATGGTGTTGAATTCAGAGACCTTCATGAACACTAGGATGAGAGGTTCCTGTCACAGACTGTCCAGTTACACGGGTCTTTTACCGTGCCCTACTGTCAAAGACGTTATAATCGTATAGCTAAGCATACTACCCTCTTCCTTCTTGATGCAAATATTCAATCTGAGGACTATATCAACATTTTAAAGAATATTGTTTATGAGACAATGCCTCACATAGCCCAAGCTGGCCTTACACTCCTGTCCCTCCCCCATATTTCCTTGTGAGACAAAGTCCCATTATACATTCAGGTTGGTCTTGAGCTCCTTGACTCAAGTGATCTTACATCAGTCTTTTCTGTTGTTGGGCATATGCACTACACCTGTTTAAAGTTTCAGCCTCTTTCTCTTTAGAGATAAGAGCTTCATTGTTTAACTATTACTGGCCTGAAACTGTGTAGTCCATGCAAGTTAGCTTTAAATCTGAAGTGAGCCTCCCAACTACTAGGATTACAGATTTTTTTTTGGTAGGTGGGAGAGACAAAAGTTTCTCTGTGTAGCTCTGGCTGTCCTGAACTTGCTCTGTTGACTAGGCTGGCCTCGAACTCAGAGATCACCAACCTCTACTTCCTGGTGTGCACCACCACCACCATTAAATTTTAAATTAAAATTTTAACCATCATACGTCCATGTACTATGTATATTCACAAGTTTTTCCTAATTGCAGGTTAAACAAACATACACTTAAACCTGTATCAGGGTAACAAAGCCAAAGACGACTAACTTACTATCAGGAAATACTGTCACTGTGCAGTACTTGACAGAGGAAACACTGCCACTGCACAGCTAGCATTTTATTCAGATAGCAGTCTCATTACACATGGTTCAAGATAAGAACTCAAATCAGAAGTTAAAGATTGGTCTTCAAACATTATAGCCAACAATGCCACGTTTGCCTATGATCTCTCCGATATAAAACCACATCCACACCTCAGTGGCCACCAAACCATTCAGCACAGCTTCCTGGAAAAGAAAAAGCACAAATTTTAAGGTACTTTAAAAAACAAACAAAAACCCAACACATATTTGAAACTGTTCTCAGGATTAACAGAGAATGTAAGGATGATATTAAAATCACAGAACAGTTTTAGCCAAAGCTAGGAATTACTGATATTCAATGTCCAACTTCTGAGAGCCTTGAACTTTCAATTTTGTGAGGCAAACGAGCCTGAGCTTATAAACTGTTTCAAAGAGATCTTTAAAGGCCCGAACTGGCTTAACCCTTTCATTATTATTTTACGAGACACTTTATGGGTCCTAAAACAACCCACATCCTGGAAGTGGCTCACACATTAGACAGGGCATTCACAGGAAGGCTTCTCTCTGAACAGAGACTTTGGAATAAGATGAAGGACTCTGTCTTCCTCCTTCTTTCACTATCATTTGGATTAATTTTTTCCAAGTACTCAGTATCTATTTTATGTTCCTGACAATAAACAAAAAAAAAAGAAAAAAAAACAAAAACAAAAAACAAAACAAAAAAAAAAAAAAAAAAGCAAACCACACATAGTTCTAGAAAGCATTGCTTCATTCAAATGCAAACTTAGAATTACAAAGTCAAGTTGGGGAAAAAAATCCTTCTATAAACAAACTGGACCTTTTTACTATTATTAATAACATTTTTGGAGGTCATTTTCCTCCTTCAGGTGGACCGGGGGGTATTGAAGTCTCCTGACTGTCACCCTCCCCCAGGCAAAGGCTCTGATCACAGCAGTTACTAGACATCGGTGTACTTAAAGTCAAGTTCCATGGGCTGGAAAGATGGCTTAGTGACTAAGAGCACTGACTGCTCTTCCAGAGGTCTTGAGTTCAAATCCCAGCAACCACACGGTGGCTCACAACCATCTGTAATAAGATCTGATGCCCTCTTCTGGTGTCTGAAATACAGTGAACTTATATATAATAAATAAATCTTAAAAAGAAAACAAAGCCCAAAAACTATATCAGCATGTTATAATATAGTAGATGGCATTAGAAAGGAGAATGAGGTTCCCAGTAACTCGGGACGCTCACCTTTTTGCTCTATAATCACAACTAGACCAAGACAAAAAACGGCTGGATTACTTCTATCCAGATGACAAAATGAGAAAAGAAAATGTCTTTCCTTGGCAGTCAAAAAAGAGACAATCTCTCATGTTGGAGTTTGCCTTACTGGAAAATACATATATTAATCAAAAGAACTGGAAATATCCCCAGGGAAGACACTTTTCAATCACAAGCATACTTTTTCATTTAGCAGAATTACCTTAACTGTGAGGTGTTTGAAGTTACCAGTTTGGGCATTGTGAATTATATTTTTCATGCTCTGAATAGCTGTAGGGATTTCACCAAGGGTTGGGGGAACCAGCTCAACCCTGGCATAGTGCCAAAATGTGGCCAATCGAGGCTTCGAGTAAGTCACGGCAGCTGCAAAACAAAACAAAACAAAACAAAAAATCCAGGGTGAACTCACTACAGATGGAAAGAAGCAGATGTGTGGGCTGGACACAAATATTTATTCATGTATCACATCCACTCACTGCTTGGACTGAATGTGCACCCAGTGTCAAAGTCAGAGTTGCTGCTCCCTGGTAACAAGAAGCTTTGAAGATGCAGGACACCTGTGTCACAGGGACACTCCGCCAGGCAGGAAGCGCTGAGCAGTTAATGTCAGACGCACTCACTAGTGGCCAGCTAGTGCTGTATTCATCTTTGAATGGCAAATCAAATGGTGTAAAGTTACTCAGAGCTAGGCTTGCAAGGACAAAAGCCTATGTTCCTTTGTAGAAACACCAGATTTTGAAGAGAGGAGGTTCAGAAGGGGAGAAGCTATGTAGAATGAATAGTATTAATAATAAGATTGAGGCTCATCACAATATTGGCCACAAGTCCAGAGGAAATTATACCCATTAGTATCCATTCATTTTTGGTATCCTTAGTGATATGGGCTGGCTTAAATCTCTCTTACCAGAGTAGAGCTGCTCCCCTTTCAAACGGTGCACTCAATAAAAATAAAATTTACATGTATTGGTAAGAAGAACCAAAACTAGAATCTGTGCTGGGTGGTGGTGGCTCACACCTTTAATCTAATCCCAGTACTGAGGAGGCAGAGGAAGGCAGAGCTCTGTGAGTTCAAGGCCAGTCTGGTCAACCAGTGAGTTCCTGGACAGATAAGGCTACACAGAAAAACCCTATCTTGGAAAACAAAACAAACAAACCCCTAGAATTAAGCTGAAATTCCTTGATGTAGTCACTATTTTGAATCAATGAATTTAGCAGAAGATATAGTAACAAAAGCAACACAGGGTCTCGGGATGTAGCTCAGCGGTAGTGCATGTACAAGATCTTGGACTGAAGTTATAGCAGACAGTGACGGTGATAGAAACGCATACAGAAACAGATGTATGGTGAGGCAGCAGGAATCTGATGCTGCTGGATTAGGATTATATGTACATAGAGGGGCACAAAACAGTCATTCACTCACTTTTTTTTTCTAAACAGGTTTTCTCTGTAACCCTGGCTGTCCTGGAACTCATTCTGTAGATCAGGCTGGCCTCAAATTTACAGAGATCTACCTGCCACTACCGACGTCACTCAGCTACTTATTTATTCATTTTAAAAGATTTTTTGGGGGGGGGGCGCTAGAGAGATGGCTCAGTGGTTAAGAGCACTGACAATTCTTTCAGAGGTCCTGAGTTCAATTTTCAGCAACCACATGGTGGCTCACAACCATCTGTAATGGGATCTGATGCCCTCTTCTGGTGTGTTTGAAACAGAAACAGTGTTCTCACATACATAAAATAAATAAATCTTAAAAACCAAAAAAGATTCATTTTATTTTGTGTGTGTTTTGCCTGTATGTATGCTTATGTATGTGTGTAGTGCTCAAAGCTGACAGCAGAGGGCACCAGATCCCTTGGAACTGGAATTGTGGTTGTGAGCCACCACATTGCTGCTGAGAACTGAATTTAGGTCCTAAGCAAGAGCTCTTAACTACTGACCCATCTCTTCAGCCCTAGAGACAAATATCTATGTATACAGACTAACGTGCAATTATAGGTATGTCTGATACCTGCTGAGCTGGCTAGTTTTGTGTCAACTTAACAAAAGCTAGAGTCATTTGGTAAGAAGGAACCTTAACTGGTTGAGTAGTGGTGGTGTCACCTTTAATCCCAGTGCCCAGGAGGCAGAGGCAGGTAGGCATATCTCTAAGTTCGAGGCCAGCCTGGTCTACAGAGTGATTCCGGTATAGCCAAGGCTACACAGATAAACTCTGTTTCAAAAACAAAACCCCACAAAACCCCCAAAAACCAACCAACCAACCAAAACCAAAAAAAAAAAAAAAAAAAAGAACCTCAACTGAGAAAATGCCCCTACCAGTTTGGCCTGTGGGGCGTTTTCCTGGTGACTGGTGTGAGAGCATCCAATTCACTTAGGGTGGTGCCACTCCTGGGCTAGTGGTCCTAGGTGCTATAAAGAAGCAGGCTGAACAAGCCACAGGGAGCAAGCCAGCAAATAACACTCGACTCTAGGTTCTTGCCCTGATTTCCCTGGATGATGAATTTCAAGCTGTAAAAATGAAATAAACCCTTTCCTCCCCAAGTTGCCTTTGGTCATGGTGATTTGTTGTTGTTGTTTTAAAGATTTTATTTATTTTATATACGTGAGTGCACCATCACTGTCCTCAAACACACGAGAATGGGATCCCATTACAGATGGTTGTGAGCCACCATGTGGTTGCTGGGATTTGAACTCAGGACCTCTGAAAGAGCTATCAGTGCTCCTAACCACTGAGCCATCTCTCTAGCCCAGTCATGGTGTTTTATTACAGCAAAAGAAACTAAACTCAGACATCTGTCCACTGAGAGAACTTTGAAATGGACTGTAGCAGCAAGGAACAAACCCAGAACCTAGAGGGTAATCTGTGAATTCCATTGTTTAATAAAAGGACCCAGGGCTCCTTGGAGAAATGGCCAAGGCCAAGGCTAAGCAGAGAAAATAAAGAGATGACTTATCATGTAGAACCAAAAACTAAGAAGGCATGTCAAAGGGGGCCAATTAAAAAAAAACCAAAAACCTACAGGCTGCCAAGGCTGGCACAATCTCAGCAATAAATAACGAGATAGAACTAGATACAAGAAGTATGAAATAAACTTAAAAGAGCCTGTGCAATCTACAATTGAAACAACAAACAAGAGAGAGAGGGAGAGGGAGAGAGAAATGGACTAGAAACAGATCTTCCTCACAGAATCCCACTTAATTCATGTAGAAAATGGACTTACCCGCCACTCTAACAGAAAGCCCTCTTGCTCTGGTTACTCGCTTGTAAAGAATGGCTATAGACACATAAGGCCTGTCACTAACAGGATGTCATTGTGATGTTTTCTGAGGGGTAGTGAATGAAGATAGGAGGTGGATTTGCTGAGAATTCCAGGAGAGGGAGGTGTACACATGAAAATGACTAAAACTGTTACATAAATGTATGAAACCGCCAAAAAAGGGCAGGTGCAGAGTGCAAGCAGTAGCCTCACAGCGGAAGACTGCCCGCCACATCAGATCAGCAGATGGGCATGCAGACCATCAGGGCTATCCGTCTCGGGTATCTAAGCAGACATCTCCAAGTGGCCAAATCATGAAAGCAAATATCAGATATAAGAAAGGGAAACAGACACACAAGACAACTAGTTGTAAGGTAATACCCTAGAATGAATACAGACTCATAGGATATGAATGGAAAAGCTGTGAAACCCACATAAAATTTAGAGTTTAGTTAAGAAAAAAACAAAACAAAACAGAAAAACCAGACTTTGACCTTTCTGGGGGAAGTATGATAATAAAGTTACTGACTTCTTCCTTCAAGCAACATTCCTAAGGAACTGAGAGATCCAGTTAGCAGTCAGTATCAAATACTTTTTACATTCACATTTAATACACCAGCCTATGCTGCAGAGCAAAAATCTACTTAACGTTCTGTTTTCTCAGAGCCCTCATTTTTCAGTACTTCTAGAACAAGTTATCTTATAATTACAACAGTGGAAAGGGTTTGGGTTTATGTTTCATGACCAAAGTTTACCTTGGCAATGTCTTTTGTTATTTTGTATTTTATCAATAAAACCAGTTTTAAATTCCTGAATACAAGCTACCTAAAAGATGCAAAAGTCATACAGCTGGGAAAATATCCCTATGAAATACTAAAGTTAGCACCTCAAACCATCAAAGTCCAAATGTCAAAGCCTTTTGGTTGCATTGGTGTGAAAACTGTAGCACTTGCTGCAGAACACCTAATGATTTTACTATGCAAATTCTTTGCAAAACAGTTGTTGGCAGCCTAGGGTTCCGAGGGAAGGAATCCAGTATTTATAGACTCTGGCACTTTAAGGGTTTCAATAGCTCACTATTGTCTGGCTGGTGATGAAGGGGAGAGAAAAATGAATTACTAAATATCCAAGCACAGCAAAACAGGTTCGAAAGCTCAAAATTACAAGTTTTTAAAATTCCACCTTCTAGGGCTGGAGAGATTAAGAACACTGGCTGCTCTTCCAGAGGTCCTGAGTTCAATTCCCAGAATCCACATGGTGGCTCACAACCATCTGTAACGGGGATCCGATACCCTCTTCTGGTGTGTCTGAAGACAGCTACAGTGTACTCACATTTAGAAATCTGACCTTCAACCGCTTTATAATACAGTAAAGAAGGAAATGTAAACTTAATCTCCTGCTTCAGAGATAACAATAATTTCTGCTACTCAGAAGAGAACTGTATCGATTGAATATACTGCTCAGGCTTGTAACGATTCAGTGTTTATCTGAGAGATCTCTGTCTACCAGTATTTTCAAACAAAACAAGCCCACGAATGCCAAGCCATCGTTCTGAAGACGACTGCTGACAGGCATCGTTTTCTATGCTGACTGGGGTGAGGATATTCATCCCCACGCTCCAAATTCCCTTCGTCGGACTCAGCATTCTCTAGCATCTGACCAGGATGGTAAGCAAACATAACTTTCATTTAAAATTTCTGATGACTTTCTAACAACTTCACTGAGACCCAGATCAGCTATAAGGTCTGATGTGTGACCTCTCCCCTGTTACCGTCGTCCTCCCCTTCCTAGATCTCCCGGCACCGTAATGGGGCGTCATGGCGTTCGCGGCGGAGTGAGGCCGGGCAAAAATCACACGACCACACTTAACAGGCCCGGTTAGGGCCCAACAGCTTGTGCGCCCTAGGCAGCCAGGGACAGGCCAGGCGAGGCTGGGGCTTTGCAGTTGCCTCCTGGAGGCCCTCCCGACGCCCGCGGGCCCCTTGGTGCCGCAGCACACTCCTTCCCCTCACGATTCTCTCCCGCGCTGCGCTCACCGGCCACCATCGACGGTGCCTTGTCCGCGAGGTTACGGATGAAGTTGGCCATGGTCTAAGGTGGAAGGTTCGTCTCCCCGAACCACCGGCTGAATGTCACCCCCGTAAGGACCCGCGGAAGGACCCCTTCCTCACTTCTAAGGTCAGGCTGCCCCCTCTATGCCTGTTCAAAATATATAGGTATTGCTTCCGTGTTTGTGGCATCTCATTAGTCAGATTACTTTGTTCAGCACAAGTAAAAACGTAGATATAAATAAAATGAGGCAGGATAACACGTGGAGAATAACGAGATTCCTCAGGAACCAGGCATAACTTGGGACAGCTATTCACGGTGGGCCGGAAGATCGTTGAAGTGGGGAAATGCGCATGCGTCATTGATTTTCTTTGCTTCATCGCCACATTAGCTTGCGGCAGTTTCGTAGCTTTTCAGAAAGCATGGATATCGAGGCTGGAATGCTTCACAAGATGCTTGTGGGTCGATATGTTCGTCTTAAAGGCATAGCAGGGCCAAGGTCAAATAAGAACTTTAAGGGGCCACATAGGCCTTACATTTATGTGAGTCACCCAATCAACGACTTCTTTTTTGTTTTTGTTTTTTCCATTTTTTCGGAGCTGGGGACTGAACCCAGGGCCTTGCGCTTGCTAGGCAAGCGCTCTACCACTGAGCTAAATCCCCAACCCCAACGACTTCTTTATTTGACTTCATAATTCCGTTTTCCTCCGCAGCCAGCATCAGAATTGGGATCCAACCCGGCTTTTGGGGATTTAGCTCAGTGGTAGAGCGCTTACCTAGGAAGCGCAAGGCCCTGGGTTCGGTCCCCAGCTCCGAAAAAAATAACCAAAAAAAAAAAAAAAAAAAAAAAAAAAAAAAAGGGTTGGGGATTTAGCTCAGTGGTAGAGCGCTTGCCTAGGAAGCGCAAGGCCCTGGTTCGGTCCCCAGCTCGAAAAAAAGAACCAAAAAAAAAAAAAAAAAAAAAAAAAGACAAGCCACTAGGAGCTGTGCGGACAAGAGGAATGAAGTCGTGTGTTTTGAGGGTGTGCACTGTGCCAGGCATTTGTAATTCAGTGGAAACATGCTTTGGGTATTGTCCCCTTAGAGACTAAGATTCCTAAATAGTCATACAAAGAGTATCAGTTGCAAGAAAAATATAGAAAGGAACATAAGAATAGGCCTAGTGCTGATCTGAGAAAACGTGGAGATCCTTGATGTGTAAGAAAACATACAAACTCCAAGGGCTTGTAACTTTGACATTATGTTTTCTTTTTCTTTTCTTTTTTTCTTTTTCTTTTTCTTTTCTTTCTTTCTTCCTTCCTTCCTTCCTTCCTTCCTTCCTTCCTTCCTTCCTTTCTTTCTTTCTTTTTTTTTTGGAGCTGGGGACCGAACCCAAGGCCTTGTGCTTGCTAGGCAAGCGCTCTACCACTGAGCTAAATCCCCAACCCCAACTTTGACATTATGAATGAAATCCACCACCACCAAAACCGAAAACCCCAAAACTATGTAGGAAACTATTTGATGAGAACGCGTTCTGGAAAAAACCCCAAACTTTATAAGTAAAACTGATGGGATGGTTAAGTAGCAAGAAAAATTAGAAGTGGGATCAAGGAGTCAGAAGCATTTCAATGTGGGAAAGACAAGCTGCCTTAGACAGTGATGTCAAATTAAAGCACGAAAGACAAACTGGGTGATGAAACCCATTATAACCGCATACAGAAAAGCCTCAGGACTGGAAGTTATAGGCCAGTCTTGGACTAGGGTAAGACTATGCATTTGGGGGAAAGATAGGCCAGCTAAGTATCAGCACGAACATCTGTGACATTAACTAGAAAAGGTTTCAAAACCTTAGAAACCAGATTGCATCAATGAAGAAATACGGAAGCAAAAGAATGTCAGACAACCCAAGAGGAAGGTGGAACTCAGGAGAAACTGAACAGTTAAGGACAGGGAGACAGCAAAGAAGGTAGAGGAGTTTGTTTGGGAATGGTGGGACCTCTTCCTTAAATGGGGTGAAGGGAGAAAAGTTTCCAAGTGAGGAATCTGACAAATGCCACCTGAGTGAAAAGGAAATGGGAGACAGAGAACTTGGGGTGAGCAAGGCTACATTTCAGAGTGTCTGAAGGTCACAGAGAAGAGCGCTGGGCAGTGGTGGAACCCACAGGCTTGTGGGCTGTCCAGTTGCCTGTAGTTTAGGTACTGGAGAGTAATGGTTAAATTAACCTAAGCTGAGATTCTGCATGTCATAGATATGGAAACGGAATAAGGACATGGTGGTAAAGTATTAAAAAGTCTATTATTTAGATTGGGAAGTGAAGCCATAAAGGAGCTAATTAGAATAAATAAGCACTCCTTGAGACTTGTCTTCTGAGGACAGCCTCAGGGTGCCTCCCTAAAGCAACGGTTCTCCACTTTCCCAATGCTGCCACCCTTTAATACAGTTTCTCATGTTGTGGTGACCCCATCCACGAAACTATCTTTTGTTGCTACTTCATAACTATAACTTCGCTGTTGTTATGAACTGTAAATATCTGTGTTTTTCAATGGTCTTAGGTGACCTACAGGTAGAGAACCACTGCTCTAAAGGTCTGTGGTGAGGCCAGTTAGGGTCAGCCAGGTCATACACATTTGCTAGTATCTTGCCTTTGAGAAAGTAGCAAAACCCACTAGGTTTTCAGAGGGGCTTCTGAAACTGTCACTATTTCTTTTTGTGGTAGTGGATTTAGCAATGTGTATGCTAAGCAAACTCTACCAAATTTTCCTTTGAAATGTCTTGATAAGATGCCTGGACTGGCTTTGAACTCACTTGGTAGCCTTGCCTGGCCTCACCCTCCAATCCTCCTATCATTAGTAGTGGGGATTACAGGCAGACACCATACCAGGTTGCCACTCGCTTTCAGTACTGTAAATAAAGGGATAACAAGGGTGGTAAGTCAGCTGCTCATTTATTAAATACAAGTTTTGAGCAAACTCCCCCCAGGCAAGTCTGACAAAAAGTAACCTTCCTGGAATGTTTCAAATACAGTTGTCGATCGAGTTGATTTCAGTCCAACCTTTTTGCTGTTTTGTTCTTCCTTTTCTGCTCTAGGTTCTTCCCCATTTAGCAGTTAGAACATGTGCACTATTTCCTCACATGCCAACGATGTGGCATCAGTCTGGCTTGTCATGGTACCCAGTGGGCTTTGCCCAATGGCTGCTTAGCAACCAGAACCAAATAAAGTAATGAAGCTTTTGTAGAGTGGCGTGCTGAGCAGCAACTGGCACCTTCGCCTGTTCTGTCAGGCTACTTCTCAAGTGGCCCTCCATTTTCACACACCCACAGAAAGCTATATTAAACAAACAACTGCTTGAACTCTAAATGATTTTCCAAGTTTAGTATTAGCCTCTTGGTGAGTTATGAGCTGACTGAAGTTTTCACTTTCCTTTTGTCCTCCAGCAAAGTCATCACGTAAAACTTGGTATGTCAGGAAGTCTTAACAGATTTACAGCTGCGGCCGAGTTCCAGACAAGACACCCTTTGACCTTTGCACATGCACATATGTGTCTTATTGTACCAGGATGGGAGTCCTTAGAGTTTCTTTTTCTGGATGTCTTTAAATTAGTTCACAGAAAGAAGGCACAGAGGACACTTGGTTTCCTCACCAACAGTGGCCTTAAGCTACACACTTGCTTTTGTCATTAAAGGTATTCAGCAGCCTCAGTGGTGTCACAGCCATTCATAGAAAAGTATCAGAAGAGCTTAAAAAACAAAACAAAACACAAACTTGCCAAAGAGGCTTACAGTCTGAAGGTTCAGTTCAGTTCAGAATACAGACAGAGACAAGAGACAGCTCAGAGCTCATCCGCCAGAAAGCTGCTGGGAACAGCTGTCTTCTGGAGGGTCTGTACCTATTTTCCTCCAGTTTTCACTTGTAAAACTGGGCTTTCCCTCATTTTCAAATAAGAGTGTAAAAGCATCCTCCCACATTAGCTTTGGAAAAGTTCAGAGCAGCGGGTAGAAGCTTATTTCATATGCAGTTCATTGCCAGAGAGGGAAAGGAGACTACTACAGACAGGAAATGAAGTTCACCTAAGAAAAGAAATCCTGTCAACATATACCTAAAGGCCCAGGGGCACACTGAATCAGCCTTAACCTTTTGGCATTTACAGATATGCCTGAGGCGTCCCTGTTTACAACAGGTAACATTCTTTAATAGCCAGAGTGAGGTGCTCTCTCTAATCACAAGTTTTCCAGTTGATAACAAGAAAAAAACACACAAAGGACTGCTATTGCAACTGTGTTGGAACTGAAACACTGCTTTCGTATGTTCTTTTGGAACAGTAATGTTCTGTAAAAGAAGCTACAGCCACATTTTCTTGTCCTTTACACCTCGGGGCTGAGATTGATATGATATAAAAACATCCCACAAAGGACTGAGCCCCTTACAGCAAAACAGTTGGAGAAGTGGGGCAGAACCACTTTTAACTACCCAGAGATAAGTAGATTTTTAAAATGGCTTGGGGGCAAGATTTTGCTTCAATCTCTATTAATTGATAAACTAAGGCTAGGTGAGAAGCAGCTCTTAGAAGCCAGGTCACAGCCCAAACACTAGCTATGTACATCGTATAGTCTTCGGGTTTTACCTGACTAGAACAAGTAAGTGAGAAAACACTGCCACACACTATATAAATCTTACTCGGGAAGACATGATATAATGTGGCACTCAATTAAATGAGACCAATAAAAAAAGGACACAGTATCTGTGTGTTTAACACATACATATACTGCATTAAGTGTCCTAAAATGACATTTTCATATAGATACAATATTTATTGCGTATTTTACCCAGGCCTAGTCCTTGAAGCACAAAAGAGAAAAGGGCCCCACGGCTTATTTATCCTCTTACTGGAAGTTCCATATAACACTGTCACTCACTGAAAGATCCTACAGCTACTTTTTTGATGGTGAGATCCTCATAGGAGTGTCTGTGATGGTATCATTAAGTGACAAGATAATACAAACGTTGTATAAGATTACCTCATCCATCAGCCAGAAAATCTATACACACACTAAGGTATTTGCATTTATGTGGAAAGCGACTCTGCAATATTACAGAGCTATAGTAAGGCCAGGTGCTTGAGCCCAGACCCTATGGGTAGTAAATACCCAGGACAGTAGGGGCTTGGATGTCATCAGCTGGCACTGAAGGACTGACATCATAGACTTAAAAGCAGTGCTCACTAAAAAAATGTCTGAACCGTCCTTGGGAAGGGAAAGAATAAAATGGCAGGACATTTTTGTTGTTGGACTTAATATAATTTAGGGTAGAAAAGGAAGTAAGAAGTATAGGAAAACCGAGGCTGAAAATTAGTGATGATTTATAAAGAAGCTGTGAGGAGAATTTCCTGTGAGCCAGGGAAACAACAAGGTCTTAAAAATCGTAATTATCATAATTTGCACAAGAACAATTTTCTAATTTAAACAACAAAGAATGAAATACCGCCACCCCCCCCAAAAAAAAAACCAACAAAACCGAACAAAGAAAAGGGAGAGGATCAGAGGCAGAAAGAGAGAAAGCACAAGCAACTGTCTACACCCTGGGGCATGTTCACGGTGCAGAGTTCACAGTGTTTATTCAAGCTGCTCCTTTTGTTGCTTCCTCTCTGCAAGCCACCGTTGAATTTTTTCTTTCAGTTCTGTGTTTGGCCGGATCTGGTCCATGGTAAGGGGACTACGATTAAAAGGATCTGTTTGGTCACTAGGACAAGAGAAGAATGAAAAGTGAGTTACTTCTGAAAGTTCTAAGACCCTAAGACGGAGTAGAGCATCTGAGCATCCCATTTGCCCTGTGGCTCAAGACATGGTGCATTGTAACTGCGACTCTGGGGTGAGAAAGAAGGAAATGAACAGGATGTGATGTGAGAGTCTTCTTCACTCACTCTGTCTCTACCTCATAATAAACCTTATTCAACTGCATTCAGATTTTTGTTTTGTTTTTGTTGTATTTTTCTTTCAGTGTTCACACAATGTTTCTCCGGGTAGCTTTGAACTCTGAGATCCACCTGCCTTCACCTCCCAACTGCTGGGATTAAAGGTGTGTGCCACCACCTTCCCAGTGCCATTCAGATATTGATCCTAGTGGTTTTGGGGTGGGAGAGATAGGCCAGAAGTAAGAGTATTGAATGCTCTTCTTGATAACCTGGATTCAATTTCTAGTACCTAAATGGAGTTTCATACCCATCTCTAACTCTAGTTACAGGGGGGGGCAATGTCTTTTTCTAACCTCTGTGAGCATTAGGCTCACATGGTACACCTCCACACATATAGACAAAACACTCATATCCATAAGTAAGATAAATCTTAAACATTTTTTTTTTTAAATAGATTTATTCACTTATTATATATGAGTACACTGTAGCTATCTTCAGTCACACCAGAAGAGGGCATCGGATCTTTTTACAGATGGTTGTGAGCCACCATGTGGTTGCTGGGAATTGAACTCAGGACCTCTGGAAGAGCAGTCGGTGCTCTTAACCGCTGAGCCATCTCTCCAGCCCTTAAACATTTTTTTAAATGCTATCTTTGTCATCAACCTTTAGATTTCTCTAAATCAGAAATCCTAGACACTTGTGTTATCATAACTCACCATCTGTAGGGGTTTCCTTCTTTTGAAATGGGGTTTTGTTATGCTTCAAATTGGCTTCAAATTCCTAGACACCAATAACCTCCCTGTGTAAATCTTCCATGTAGTTGGCACTGCAGATGAATGTCACCAAAAGGTTCACTGCTTGTAATTTTAGTGACAGATTACTAGGCCACTATAAACTGTTAAGAGATAAGGCCTTGTAATTGACTTTTGATTAAATTAGCTGATTGCTATGCAAGTAAATGCTGATGATGGTTCAGTGCTGAGAGAACTGATCAATAGCACAGTGCTGGCTCAGCATGTACAAGGTCCTGGGTTTGATTCCAAGCTCTACAAAAAAACAAAGGTGGGACCAGCAATACAGCCCTGTGTGTAATGATGTTTGCTGCCAAGGCTGAAGATCTGAATTTGATCCCCAGGACCCACGAGGTTGGAAAACTAACTCCTACAAGTTGCTTTACATCCACACTTGCGAATGCCACACTCACATGCACATTTGCTCACTTGTGAGTGAGTGTGTGTGTGTGTGTGTGTGTGTGTGTGTGTGTTACAGCAAAACCAACAAAGAAAGACCAAGACTGGCTGTGATATAGCTTAGGTGGCAGAGTGTAGGGGAATTTTAATCCAGCAACAGGGCTCTGGCAAGGGATCTCATCCAAAGCCCTTCTAGGTCTGTGTGATCTGGCTGGAAAACAGACACTCCTTTAATCCCAGGAGATTGAGGCATGCAGACATCTGAGTCAGTCAGCTGGGAGTCAGTGCAGTGCAGCAGAGGCAGTTGGAGCTGGAGAGTAAGAATGAGCCAGAGTATTAGAGCATATTGCCAGAGTTAGTGTGAGGCCAAGCAGATCTAGTCAGTGAGAAGCTGAGAGAAGCCAGATTGAATCAGTCAGCTTGGAGAGGACTTTGGGCCAGGACAGCTGAGTTGAACCAGCCAGCCAGAGTTCAGAAAGAGCTAGAAAAAGCGAGTTATTTTTTTTTCTTCCCTGCAGTGAGCCTCTGAAATGACAATTTCCTCAGGCAAATAAAAGATTATAGCAGAGTGCTTGTCTAGCACGCACATAGCCCTAAGTTGGATCCCCAGTACCACATAAACCAGGCATGGTGGTGCATGTCTGTGATTTCAGCACTTAGGAGGGGGAGACAGGATGATCAAACGCTGAGTCCTCCTCAGCTACACAGCAAGTTCAAGCCTGGGCTACATGAGACCCTGATTCCAAACAGATCATGATATACTTTAAAGACTGACTGACAGGATTGAGAGCACCAGGCTTCTCATAGACATCACAGAACAGCATTGTATAGTGAAAGTGTAAGAATACCAAAGGAAATAGAAAATACATTTTTAAATATTAAAAAAATCCTTAAATTTCAATCAACTTATGTATATTTTAAATAGGCACCATGGTCTTAATACTCCTTTATATCTTTTTTTTTAAAGAGAAGTAAGGGGGCGAGTCAAGCAGTGGTGTCACCTGCTATAGTCTAGCACTTGCTTGGTAAGCAGGAGGATCATGAGTTCAAGGTCATTCCAGCTACAGAGTGAATTTAAGGACAGCCTGGGCTGCATGACCTCCTGTCTTTAAGAAAGGGGGAGAGGCTAGGTTGGGTGCAGTGGTGTTTACCTGTGGTCCTAAGTCATTAGGACGTACTGCTGAAGTAGGAAGACTGCTGAGTTTACGAGCCTGAGCCAGCCTGTGTAACACAGCATGACCCTGCCTCAAGAATAAAAAGTAACAAAGCTGGGGGCCGCAAAGTTGGGTTAGCAGTTGGGAGGACATGCTGCTCTTGTAGAGGACCTAGGTTTGGTTCCCAACATGTCACATGGTGACACAACCATCCATAGCTCCAACTGCAGGGGATCCCACATCTTCTGGCATACATACATGTACCCAAATACTCAAACGCATTAAAAAACAATCAACTGACTGTAGGGAGCTGCAGTAAAAAACTCCAGTTACCAGCGTCCCTTCCTCAAGCTGCAGACTACTCTTCCAAAAGTGAAGGTAAGGGTTGCTTGGTCACTGACGAGCTTCCACTAATCTTTGCCTTCCTGTCTTTTCTCTGGACATCTGCAGGGTGACTGTCCAAACAGCACGCAGCTTGGTGAGTTTATGTTACACAAACTACCATACCCAAATACAAATACAGTAACTGAAGGGAGTGTAAAATCTGAGCTAATTCCTCCTCCCCCAGCTCAAGCCCATTTTTGATATTTTTACAATAAAAATAATTTCAGGTCAGAGCATCATATTTCAGGTTGAGATATTTTATAATGTGGGTACAATTTCTTTTGTTTTTTGAGATAGGGTCTTATTATGTAGCTCTGGCTATCTATAACTTGCTATGTAGATGACAAGAGTTTCAAAGTTATGGCAATCCTCCTGCCTCTGTCTTCCAAGTGCAATTCCAGGCTCCTGTCACCATGCCTAGCTAAGATTACTTAAGGAAGAAGTAAGAGCTATTCCTTTTAAAGTCATAAACAGGTGATAGCAAAATGCTACACCAATGAGTCTGCTGTATGGGAACCCACTGTGCAGAGAGCAAACATATGAAGCTAACACGGCTGCGCTCCTGAGGCAGCTCTGTGGGCGGGCATACCTGAGTAAATGCCTGGCGATGGTGGATCTGTCCACAGTGACTCTGGAAGACGGAAGCACCACAGGGTCAGACATCAGTGTGCTCATGATGGGGTCCAGGAACTCATCGCAGGCATCTGCATATGTCTCCTCCTCTTGTTGTTGGAGGTCTGCAAGAGACTGAGGAGACCACAGCTGGTTTCTAAAGTGAGCTCACAGTGCAGCCCTCAGACTGCTTAGTAACTGCTGCACCTTAATTGTGGTCATCAATAACCCTCCATCCGCAGTGACGCAGACAGAGCTCAGCTGCTGGGAATCATAGCTGACGGGGATGTTTTTAAACATTCTCGTGTGAATGCTGGCATTTGCAAGAGGAGTGGGTGGGAGGGCTGGAGTTGAATAATCACTAAGCCACTCACACAGTCTGTGCTTGAAAGCAGTTCCTGGTATAAGCAGGTTCAGAGATTTTAAAGTGCTCTGACATCTGACGCTGGTAAATACTTCCTTGTGGCTTTCTTTGGCAAAGCCCAGATCAATGAAA
This sequence comes from Rattus rattus, assembly GCF_011064425.1. Lineage (NCBI taxonomy): Eukaryota > Metazoa > Chordata > Mammalia > Rodentia > Muridae > Rattus > Rattus rattus. Next base: position 39,465,416 of record NC_046161.1, read on the forward strand.
AAGGAAATTCAGCTGCGTGGTAATGACGTACAGTGTTAACCAGCACTTGGGAGTCAGAGGCAGGCCGATCTCGGAGGTCAAGGCCATCCTGTTCTACAGAGTGAGTTCCAAGACAGCCAGTGCTACACAGAGAATCCTGTAAGAGGAAACTCACTGTAAAGAAGGTGTCAGCCTTTTTTTGCTTTGGTGTGATTCTTTTTGGAGCCGGTTTCTTTGTGTAGCCCTGGCAGTCCTGGAACTCAAGAGATCTTCCTGCCTCTGTCTCCTAAGGGCTGGGATTAAAAACACGCATCACTACTACCCAGAGAGGAAGGTTTTCTTTTAGACGTCGGAGCCATGTGTTTTCCCTCTCCTCCACTCCTAATGGAGCTCTGCCATTGTCCAACTGGGGGATAAGCTGAGCACAACAGAGCATTTTAATCGCTAAATGCATCTCAGTATAAACCAACCATCAGAAGAAATGTAGGGGACAGAGCAAAGCCATAGAACCAGGGTCTGCAAACTACTCACCCTTGCTCGGTTTTTACTTATTTTGAGTTAGGAACTTGTTGTGTTGCCTAAGCTATCCTTGAACTTGGACTCCTCTTGCCTCAGCTGGGTGAGTGCCAGGCTATCACCAAGCCTTGCCCTTCCTCTGCATTTTATTCCAAAAAGTTCTTTTGCATTAACACTAGGTTTTCAAATCTTTCTTAACACTGGGACAGAAAAGTTAGTCTAAAGAAAGACTTCACAAATGCACATTCTTTTCACCTGATAGAAACATCTTCAATTTCTGCTCTTATTCTTCTGGGGCAGGAAAACATTTAGTAAGATGGCTGCTCCAGGGGGCTGGGGATTTAGCTCAGTGGTAGAGTGCTTGCCTAGTAAGCGCAAGGCCCTGGGTTCGGGTCCCAGCTCCGAAAAAAAAAAAAAAAAAAAAAAAAAGAAAAGATGGCTGCTCCAGTCAGTGACTGACTAGGAGGAAGTATCTGTTTCTACTGCCTCTAGGCATTAGAAAGGTGCCCCTTTTCTCCTGGAAACAGGGCAGAAGCAGCCGAGTTGAAATGGCAGTCTGGAGTTTCTTACTGACTATCTGAGGAAACAAGCTGTCCTCTTCCTCACCTTGATTCTCTCTGCCAAGTTACTGAAAGCCACGATCATATTCCCGGGCTTATTGATTTTCTTCAGGACTCGGACTGTCTGTGCAAAGAGAGTAGGGGAATAGGAACGTCCGTCCTTGGGCACAGTGGCACAGAAATTCTCCTCATCCCTGAAAGGTCAGCATTAGAAAGAAACAGCATTAGAGCACAGGTCAGTGTGGAGAGAGCAGATGGGCTATAGACAATCATCCCAGCACTTCCAAGCCACCAGAGCTCTACTGAACTAGAAAGGCATTTTATCTTGTGTGTATGTGTATCTCTCTGTGTGTGGTATGTATGTATACATGCATGCATAAGGATATCTATGTATGAGGGTGTCTTCCTCAGTTACACGCCAGACTGGTTTTGAGACGTGGTCTCTCACTGATCTAGAACTCACCAGTTTTGTTAGGGTGAATGACTAGTACACTCCAGGAGTCTTTCTGGATTTTGCTGTCCCAGTACTGGGTTACAGTGCATGCTCCTACGTGCAGCTCTTTAGGTAGGTCCTAGGGATCTGAACTCAGACCCTCCTGTCTGTGTGCCAAGCTTTTACTGACTGAGCCATTTCCCTGGCTTCACATCCAACTTTCTTTCTTCATCTTATGTTGGTTTTTTGTTTGTTTGTGTTTTGAGACAGGGTTTCTCTGTGTAGCTCTGGCTATCCTGGAGCTGATTCTGTAGATCTGGCTAGCATTAAACTCAGAGGTCCACATTCCTTTGGACTCCCAAGTACTGGGATTACAGGCATACACCACCACATTAATTTTCTGTACTATAAAGTATTCCATAGCCATAAAAATATTTTCACCAACAGTAGTATAACCAATAATGTTTATCTTTGTACAGATCAAGGCAGAACAGACCAGTTAAAATCTCCCATTTCAAACTATAAAGGGGTCCTTGTCTATCAGCAAGAGATGAGCCTGCCTCCCCCACTATTTTCACACAATAGCTCACCAGCCACTCTGCTATCAAAATATTAGCATCCCCAAGGCTTGCTCACGCCAATCTCAAATACCCAAGATTTAAGTAGATAGTGCAGATGTCTGATACAAGCTGCTGAGGTTTGAAATCAAATTCGCTGAAGTCCTTGACTTTGAGAGCACCCATCTTGGGGCCAACCAGGTGCTGCAGGAAGTAGTTGAGCATGGAGATGATGCGCTCGGCCAGGAACGGGTGCACGAACAGTGACTTGATCTCTGGAGAAAAGCCAAAGTCTTAAAACTCAACACAGCCATAATTTTCTCCTTACATTTAAATTTATTCAAGACCTTTGAGGATTTTTAATTACATAATACGTTTTCAGTGAAAAAATATAGACAAACAAAAATCAAAACCAAATAAACAAAAGGAAAGAAAAGCTACTACCCAGACATGAACACTGTTAAAATATTTAAAACTACATTTTTGTGTGCACCTGCATGTGTTACAGCAAGTGTGTGTGGGTCAGAGGACAACTCGTGGGAGCTGGTGCTCCCAGGGATCAAACCGAGGTTGTCAGACTTGGTGGCACAGGCCTTTACCCATGGCTCCCACATCTGTCCTATATTTGAGACTTCATTTTCATTCCCTTATCCTTTCTCTTCTACTTTCTATCTCTTTTTTTTTCCTGTTCCACTTCAATGACAGTGTTCCTTGAATTTACTTTTTTAACCCTTTCACTAAATATTTAAAGTTACATTTTTAATATTTAAAATGTCTTTTCTGTCATTTGTGGCTTTTGTTCTTGGTTTGTGGCCACCTTATTCTTCTCTGATTTCTTTGTACTGATAAAGTTTTTAAAAGAGCTTTAAAAGTTGATTTCTGCATTTCTCATTAGATGGTTTCCTTTCACTCCTGCTCTCTGGCTGCTCTATCACACACACGTGCACACACACACACACACACACACACACACACACACACACACACACAATCTTACAGTATAGATTTTACAAATACAGCACCCTTTAGTTCTGAGTGCGTTTCAGGCACATGTGGCAAGTGGTTACTAAAGGGCAGTGATGCTCTGATGAGAGTGGAGATAAATGTTGTTTTGAAATCTACTTCATTTAGCCAGGATGGAGATAGTTTTCAGATTAATGTGTAAGAGAGAAACACGGATGATGTGCAGTATCTATGGCAGCACACACACAGAGGCTTTTGGGTGGTAGGGATTGAATCAGGGCTCTGCACATGCTTTGCATGTGCCTCACTAAGCTACACTCCCAGCTCCTTCAGGAGAGCAGCGTATAGTTTCTGACATGTCAATAATGAGCGCCATCATCCTTTTTGAAGTTTCTCTGATGTGTTTCAGTCTCAGGTGTAGAAGTTACAATCACCAGAGTCTAATTTTCTTTTGGATAGGGTCTCACGCATGCCAAGGTGTCCTGGAACTTACTATGTAAATGCCGCGATGACCTGTAACTTGTGAGCTTCCGGCCTCAGCCTCCGGAGTGCCGGGATTACGGGTGTGTGCCACTAGGCAGGCTTTCATACAGGTGAGGGACGCACTCTACTGACTGAGCTGCACCCCCTGTCCTAGATTCTAAACTCTTAATTTTGAGCTGGGCTGATCCCTCAGTAAAACAGACCTTGATTTCTCCATTTTTGGGGACAGCATACTTTCATGTTCTTACCTGATGTCAGGAAGGAAAGGGTCCCAATTGTTTCATTGGACATGATGTTATGGAAACGTGCCAGCTGCCCAAACATCTGCAGACCTGCCTCTTTCTCTCGGCGGGCTTCTGGCGTCAGGCTCTCCCATTCTCCTCGGTCTTTCTCAATCTGCTGAATCTTTATCTTGCTCAAATACTATAGAAACCAGATAAGAGAAATGGAACTGAAGGGCCATGACATTTAAGAGGGCTTAATTAAAATCCAGTCATCTGGGTTTGGAAAGGAGGCTCAATGGTTACAGGCTCTTGCTGCTCTCGTGGAGAGGATCGGGGTTTGATTCTCAGCACCAGCACTGGGGCTCACAACCACCTGTTAACTTCAGTTCTGAGGGATCTGCTATCCTCTTCTGGCCTTTATAGGCATTATATGCATGTACATAATTCAAACAAAACAATACACATAAAAAAAAAAAAATCCAGAGCTGGAGAAGTGGCTCAGAGATTAAGAGCACTTGTTCTTGCACCATGTAACCACCTGTAACTCTAGCTCTAAGAAATACGAATTCTTTTCTTCTCCCAAGCACCTGCATGCATGTAGTGTCAATACATATATGGAAACAAAACACTTATACACATTGATCTTAAAAAACAAACAACAAAAACCAAACCCAGTCAGCAAAGCTGGGAAGTTTAGAGGCCAGGTGAAGCCTTTGTCACTGTAGGGCTAAAGCCTAAGAACTTTGGGAGGAGCAACAAAGTAGTTCATGGGTTAAGGTGCTTGTAATCAAAGCTCATGAACTGCATTTGGTGCCCAGAGCCCTCATGGTAAAAGGAGAAAACAGACTCCTATAAACTGTCCTCTGACCTCCACCTGCACACTGTAGCAAGTGGACACACACAATATAAAACTAAATTTTAAGGGATTTTTGGAAAGGAAAAAATAGTGTCCTCATACAGATTTGTCTCAGCTTGTGTAAACAGCTAGATACTGCCCAGAGCCAGGAGCATAGCCAGAGATGGAAAGGAAGATCAGTGGAGCAGCGTATGGAAGCCAGGCTAAACCACAAGGATGACACGAAAATGGAGTCCTTCCTAAAACATATACATACAACACAAAAGGTTCAAAACTACCTAAAACATACACGTACAACACAAAAGGCTCAAAACTAAAGTTCTACAAACAGACCCTATATCCAGAGGGAATCATCACTACTTAAAACCCTCCCTTCTCCTCATCCTTCCTGTTACAGGAAATAATGAGTTAACCTAGCTTAAGAGAATGCCATCTGCTTCACGCCCTGAATCATATTGTCCTTACTTAACAGACATGGTTATAGCAGGAACTGTTCTCATTTCCTCAGAGAGCCTGGGTTAAGTTTCAGAGTGCAGGCTTATGAAAAGAGCGGGAGGCAGACCCCTCTCTCAAAGCAAGCACAAGTTACTTAGTGGTTATCAACTAGAGCTCTTGACTGTCCTGTAGGCTACCTTCAAACTAACCCACACCATCTTCCTGAGGGTCACTGCCTAGTCACTCTGAGCTCCTGCCCTGCTGCAGGCCCAATGCAGAGCACACAGCTAAGCCAGGACCAAAACCTCTGTAACCTGGAGCTGAAACAATCCTTCCTTCTTTAGGTGGTTTTTCTCAGGTACTCTGTTGTAACAATGAAAGTCTCACAGTCACTGACCAAAATTATGATCCTATGATTTTTTTTTTCTGTATTGTTGGCCTGTTGGTATAGCTTATTTTGTCTTTATCACACTTAAAAAATATTTATGCGTATGTATGTGTACAACATGTCTGCAAGAGGTCAGAAGATGGTGTTAGAATTGGAGTTACAGGTGTTTGTGAGCTGTCATTTAGGTGCTGGGCACTGAACCAAGGTCCTCTGCAAAATTCATAAGTACTCTTAATCTCCCCCAAGACCATCTTTTAAACTCTCATCCAAAGAACCACCCAAGTCCAAAATGACCTTTGATCTAGTGAAATGCTAAACCTAGAAAGCTGTATAGAAAGTGTTGGGCACACTATTATAAAGCACATACGCCAGTGTGCAAGAATGTTTTAGAGCAAGGATTACTCTATTATAATTAGCAGGTCAAAGCGATATACTTTTTGCCAGTTGTAGTGGTTTATGTCTGCAACCCTAAAACTCTGGGAGGCTAAGGTGAAATGATTCCTATGAGTTTGAGGTCAGCTTGAGATAAAGACTGAGAGAGAACTTATCTAAATGCACACCAACCAAAAAACCCAGAACAAAACATAACGAACACTTCTCCACTACACCCCACTACCACCAAGGTCGATGAGCTGAAGCCCTTCTCACTGAGATCACTGTAAACAGTATAGGAACACACACAATATTTACTTTTTTACCTGTATGGCTTCATCCAAAAGGAAGATAGCATCATTCATTAACAGGTTAAGAAATCGGAGGAACAGTGGGGGATTCATAGCTTCTAAATTCTTAGAGGCATAGTCAGCCAAATCCTGTAAGTCCCAGCCCAAGAAGAAGATATTTTAGTGCCAAACCACGTACCAATGGTTCTGAGGCTGACTTGAAGCAAATAGTACCATAAAAGCCTCTCTTACCTTAATGCTCTCCCGATAGCAATCTGTCCCCCACATGTATCTTAGGATGGGATACATAGGGCGGCGGTAATTAAACTTCTGTTCAAATTGGTGGGGGTCCCCTAAAGTAAGGCAAGAGTGAGAAATCAGCGAGGGTGGTCTAACAGAGAATGAACAGGACGTATGTGTATGCATTTTCTTTACTCTGAATGTCAAGGCTGCTGCCAAAATCTTCCCTAGGGGTTCCTCCAGCCCACACTCCTTGGGATGCTGGGGGTAAAACCTAGGCTGTAGCTACAATTCCTACACGTGACATGTCCACAAGACCAGCCGACATTCCCACAGGCAGCACCAACGAGATTCAATGGATGTGGGCAAAAGCAGGGGCAGATGTGAATGGGGGAAGGGAAAGGGAACATGTTGGGAGTTTCCAGAGGAAGTAGGAAGGGGGAGTTGGGAGTGGATATGATCAAACATTCTTTACATGCATGAAATTGTTAAAGAATAAAGATATTCTATTACAACATATGCATAACACACAAAATGTAAGTCTTGTATATGTTGGGTAAGCATACTATGACTGGGGTTCAACATCCCCAGCCTTTGCTAGGAATCCCCATCCACCCCTACAGCAAGACAAGGTTTCTCTGTGGATCCTCGGGTCGCCTGGAACTCATGTAGGTCAGGCTGGTCTCAAACTCAGAGAAGTGTTCCCGAGTGCTGTGATTAAAGGTGTGAGGCAGCATGCCCAGCTTTCTCTAGCAATTTCTAAAGCCTAGAATTAGGCCAAGTGTTTCGTTTGTTTGCTTGACAAATAAGAGGGAAACAGATCTAAAGGGCAGCTTACTTAGTAAGGAGTCAGTACAAAGTTGTTTAAAAAAAAAAAAAAGTGAGGCCTTCGAGATAGCCACTATGGCATTCAAAGTCACATACAAAATGGGACACTAAGTGATCTCCACATTCTTTATAGACAATATCCCAGCCATGGGGCTAATTGGCACTTGATTATTCCAAAAAATCATGCCAAGAGCTAAAAATCTTATACGGTGTTTGAAGTACAAGTAAGACCTCTCCAACCTCGAAGGGTGAAGCTAGACAGATAGATATAGTGGCCAGACTAGATGCCTAGGTTTCCTTGTTCCATTTAGTACAAATGTCCTCGCCCCACCCCCCACTTCTCACACTGACTTTTTTCCTTTCATTTATTCATTTATAACCCTTTTGCTATATAACCCAAAGTATTTTCTTTTTCCTTTTGTTTCCTTTCCTCTTCATTTCTTTCCTTCCTTCCTTCCTCCCTCCTGACTTATCTACCTCCTTCCTTCCTTCCTTCCTTCCTTCCTTCCTTCCTTCCTTCCTTCCTTCCTTTTAGTGTTTTGTTTTGAGAAAGGGTCTCTCTATGTAACCCTGGCTATCCTGGAACTTGCTATATAGACTAGGCTGTCACAGAGCTTCACCTACATCTGCCTCCTGAGTGTTGGGATTAGAGTCAGGTGTCACACTTGGCTCTAGGATGGCTTCTGATTAAGCCGTTCTGTCTCTGTCTCCCAGGTGTTAAGATTGCACCTCTCTGCGTGGCTGAGAGCCGTTTCCAATCTTTACTTTCAGATTAATGGAATGCATTCCATTACAGTTCTCTGGCTGTACGGCCACACAGTGAGATCACCACGGTGACTGCTGGGCAGCTCCTCAGGGAAGGTTCACACATACTGTGACGGTGAATCATCATTCTGACTCATTCTTTATGTGAGAAATGGAGACCCAGAGGTAAGTAAGAGACAAAGGCAGAAAACAAATGTGGGCAGTTAGCTAATAAAATGCTAAATGCCTTTTTTAATGGTAATTGTACATGTTACCAAATGGCAGAAATCCACTTTAAGAAGACTCTTATGTAACTGCTTAGCATGTCTTGACTACTAGTTCAGACAAAGCTCTGCTTAATTGAAACTCAGGTGATGAGAACTGGAGAGAGATAATGCTGTCTACTGGTACTCTTTTAAGTGTGTGTGTGTGTGTGTGTGTGTGTGTGTTTATACATATTTGCATGTGTGTCCATGTGTGTAGGTTTGTACATGTACATGTGGAGGCTGAATGTCTACAAGTGCCTTCCTCAACTTCTCTCCTTTTTGCTCTTTGTTTGTTTGAGACAGGGTTTCTCTGTGTAGCCCTGGCTGCCCCTGGAACTCACTCGATAGCTTCATAATCCCTGTCCTATGAGTCTCATCAATGCCTGCTGGCCTCGAACTCACAAGGATCCCCTTCCCTGCCTTTGCTTCCACTACCTTGCTTCCACTTTGTTTTTTTTTGAGACAGAGTCTCTCATTAAATCAGAACTCAATGATTTGTCCATACTGGATGACCATCAAGCCCCAGGCATCTTCTTGTCTCTGCCTCCTTAGGACTAAATTGGTTGCTGTGCTCAACGTTTAAAAACCTGGATTTTAGGGCTCAGTCTCAGGTCCTCTTGCTTGTTGTTTGTTGTTTTGTGAGACAGAGCTGGTTGTAACACTTTTAGGTGTATGATATATACAAAACAATTAAACATTTTTAGCATCTATTTTCTTACTATAAAATGAGAACACTGTAGATAAACTCTTCAGATAGACAAGTTAACAACACAGTAAAAATAAAGCACCCAGCATAAGCCTGGCACACAGTGAGTGCTCAAGGGATGCTGGTTGACAATCTGTGATCAAGCTGTCAAACTCTTAGTTCTCAGCTCTAGAGCTGGCCGTGTGACTTCTTTACCTGTAAATTCGATGTCCACAAAAACCTTGATCAAGGCTTCAGAGAGTTGGGGAGCGTATGGAAAGTTGCAGAACACACGTTTCCGGTGGAACACACTGGACACCAAGGGGCTTGGGGTCTGGTCCAGGTGAGGCATCACTGCTTCTAACACCTCTGCTAGTTTGGCCCTCAGGTGGGGATTCTTCATTCTGCAGAGGGCAGAGAGCACAATGAGCAGGAAACATAACTCCCTGATCGCCTCTATTCTACACCGGGGCAGTATGGACTGTATCACTATTAAATATAGAAAAGCCACACCTGTCTCAAGTGTGTCAGTACATAGTCCTGGCTTGCCTGAACTCCCTATGTAGACCAGGCTGGCCTTGAACCTGCAGCAATCTTTCTGCCTCTGCCCCCTGAATGCTGGGATTATAATGTACACTATCATGCCTTCCCACTTAGCTCTCTAGAGCACAGCTCACCATGTATGAGGGAGCACTTGGAATGCTTAGGACATTCACTTTTCTTCTCTATAACAATGCATTATTTACTATTACTATTTACTATTTTCTCAGACAGGCTCATTTTGAATAGACTTGCCTTCCAAGCTTTCTGAGTGCAGATAATTAGGTTATAATTATCCGACAGCTCCATAATCCCTGTCCTATGAGTCTCATCAATGCCTGCTGGCTTATGGCCAACTTCCTTTAGGTCTGCTCAGCTCAGTAAATCGGGCTTCTATATATTTCTCATTGATACGTCTTGAGAAATTGTGGACGTCTTTTTATTTTGCAGCAAATATGCCCTTTTGTGCATAAAAATAGTTCCCTTTGGCCCACACACATAACACCCTCCCTTCTCTCCCCCGAAAAAAACCCAGTGAAGCAATTCTAAAACCACAGTATATAGTAAAACCACTAGACTAGATGTAACATCAAGCCAGGATGGTTTACTGCTTATCCAACTCAAACAGCAGGAACAAGCTTTGGTTGAAATAATTAGTAAAAGAGTTTAGCATCTGTCTGCCGCTGGTCCAGCTTCTCGTATTCTGGTTAACTATTTTAACCAGGGGCAAGCACTGGAATCCTATTAGTGCCTTACATGCAGGTTCAAATTCTCGGTGGGCAAAGTCCTCTGCGTACTAAACCTCACCACAGCAGGCAGAATGTTTTGTGCCTCTAACCAGTGACTGGGGCAAGCGTCCAGCACATCCTCACCTTTCTATGCTTCCAGTGAAAATGGTGATAAAATGAAGGACATGCTCCAGGGAATCTGCTGACGTCTCCAAAATGTCCTCAGCAAAGCGCCGGAGAAAAATGAGGAAATCACCTAGGTTATCTGCAAAAAATTCTGAAAAAGATTCACTGGAATGAGCCAAACATTTGTTCACTGGTCCCAAACAACATCCCAGTGCCTTCTTCACATAAATTAATAAAGGTTTAAAAAAGCCCAAGTCTTTTATGTACCAGGGGTGGGGATAAGGTAGTAGCCATAGGATCGCTTATCTGTATATAAAGCTTTGTTCTTATCCAAGTAAATGCACGAACAGCAATGACACAAAGAACTATTAACACTGCCACTCTGTGCCCCCAAGGGTTGGCCACAGTTTAAGCCACCCTTTAGGTGTGGCTAGTTATACTAGGTGACTGCAGTGAGGAGCTCCAGGATGGTCCTCTAACCACTCTCCCCTTTGGCATCAGATCTCTGCAAGGTCCCTTTCTGCATTCCTCTAGACTAGGAGATCCCCTGCTGTATGCAGCAGAGGACATCATCACTGTGTAGACTAGGACATACCGGATGTACGCAGCAGAGTACATATTTTCAAGGTTAGTTAAGAAAGTTTGCAGCTTTCATTTTGGTCACCTGTGCTGCCACATCGTGAATGGCACGAAGAGATGTATGAGGCTTTTGGCGAGCAGCTGGGGCCTGATAACAACCAGCCCTTGTTGAGTCCTTAGAGTCCTATGGTTCTGACTGACAGCTTGGCCATAGCTTCACTAGTACTCTGAGCTAGAATCACATAGCCAAGGGCTTCTGGACTTCTGATGCAAAGGATTGTGTGAGATAACGTTTGCTGTTTTAAGCTGCTATATTTGTAACTTCTTATATAGCAATTCGAGACCAGCACAGTCTTCAAGAACATTTAATCTGATTAGTGACCAACATCTACTGACCCCTCACTGACAAACATATATATACAATCTCCCTTCTGAGTTAGTAAGAGGGGATTTTTTTTTTTTCTAAAAAAAACCTCAGGGGGAGCTAGACAGACAGTTGAATACTTTGAAAGACAAGCAATATTAATGAGAACCTAAGAGCTGTGAAAGCCCTGGCTGCAGTTCATCTTTTACAGGCTGTTTTCTGACAGTCCCAGCATCGGAGACACAAAGCTGAGAAGCAACTGCTGGGGCCCCCCACGCTTGGCCAGGAGATTCTTGTAAGTTTGTGTAGTTTCTCTAAAAACAATGGAATGATAACTAAGGAAGGGTGTTTTGAGGATTAAGCTTCCAAGGTGACCCACTTAAACGTAGGTGGCTATTAATAGGATGTTCCCAAGGGACAGGCTGCTTACCTGGCACATAAGCCAAAGAGCTGTAGCCATCTGGCAGGGGAAAACTTAGCTCTATTGGCTGAGAGCCCTCATTGCCTATGGCCAGTTGAACCAGCAGAACAGCCATGGACACCTGCAAATTCAGGCAGTTCTGCAGCATCTGGGGTTCAGTCATTGCAGTCTTGGTAGAGAGATAGATGGTCATCAGGCGCTCGAACTGCTCACGGAGATTGTCAGCAGCAGGGCTAGAACTCTGCTGAGCATCTCGCCAGGCAACCTGCAGCCGATGCAGATTTTGGTTGATTTTTACCATCTGATCATGCAACCTGCCCCCGAGAAAGCAGAAGAGACTGGGTCAGGGAGGCCCAACGTGGGGGCAGTGTAGACTAGACCATACCAAAAAGCAAATCCTTGTTTGTTTCTTCTAGTGTTCTACTGCTGTAGAAAGTTGCGGGGTCAATGACACAGAGGCATTCACAAACGTTAGCGACTGGACAGAAGCAAGGTATACTGATCTCAGAAACTGTTACCATGTGCACCACAAATCCGGAGCTAATTATGAGAGTGAGCAGTTTCTACCACGAGCTGGATGCAGAGAGCGTGGTTATTATGGAAAGCAGCCATTTTAATGAGGCAGCGTATGAGCAGCCCAGCACAAGCTTTAGAGCACACAGGCGGATCGGAGGATGATCTCTGCGGTGAGGAAACTAAGCAGGTGAAAAGGCTCGGTTTTAACAGTCACACCTAAAGTAGCCACCAACAGGCACATAACCTAAGAGCAGCTAGCAGCACTCTAGAGAATAAGATGACTATTCTTCCCAAAAGCTCACTTGAATATTGAAGGAAAGACCTGGGACTAAAAGCCACTGATAACTGGTTCTACATGTACAATTGTAAATCACTCCTTTGGTTCTTGTGGCCAGCTACCAGGGTGACTGACTGGGAAACTAGATGCCAGGCATCTCTAGGTCTGAACTTAGATTGTTGAGCGGATCAAGCACATGCTGAACTTCTGTTACCACACTTAAAATGTCAACGACAGGTCAGAAACACTGTCTAATGAAGACATATTTTTACTAGCTCTCCCCAACCCCTCGCCACCAGTTACTTTTCTGTCAGAGGAGTTAAAAAAAATACAAAAACAAAACAAAACAAAACAAAACAAAAAACCCTTACATTAAGTATCCTGAGAAGCCACTAAAAAAAAAAAAATCAGTATTTCAGGCCAGGTGTGTGATACACACATTTAATCTCAGCGCTTAAGAGGCAGAGGCAGAGGCAGGTAGAACTGAGGCCAGTCTGGTCTATAGAGTGAGTTCTAGGATAGCCAAGGCTACACAGAAAAATCCTATCTCAAAACAATAAATAAGCAAACAATCAGTATTCCTGGGTCTGGGGAGATGGCTTAATTGAGAAACTGCTCATCTGTCTGTGCAAGCAGGGGACAGGCGTCTAGTTCCTCAGCACCCATGTCAAAGATGAGTGCGCTGCTGTGCTCCTGTGCTCCTCATGGGGACATAGAAACAGGATCCCTGGAGTCCTGTTGAATCAGTGACTTTCAGGTTCAGTGAAAGATCCTTCCTCAAAAGACATGGTGGGGGAGCATCAGAGAAAGCCACCTGACACTGATCTCTGGCTTCTACATCACACATGAGCATGTGTGCCCTGTTCCTGTCAATTAAAAATAAATAAATATGCACTTTCTACAGATGGGACGTATGAGTGAGCTGTCATTTCCTCCTTATGCTGGAAATCATTCTCAGCTAAATAAGGGGAGAAACTGTGGAGTGACATGTGGCTGGTTTGCTAGAAATGGACGCTTCTGGAACGTCTACACAAGCTCTCAGCGTTCCCTCCCTTAGACCCCTTCCTCTCAGGTCCACAGTTCCTCTGTGCTCAGACTGGTCTGTCTGGAATCCCTTATCACCATTCTCTCTACTTCCCTAAGTTTTGTCTCTGGTCTTTGGGCATCAGAAGTAATAGAATTCAAGGGTAGAGAAAGAAATGTAAAATGAAAGTAATCGAATTTTCCTAGATAATAACAAAAAGGTAAGGATTGAAAAGTTGACAAATGTGGAGAAAAATATTAGCACAATGTAAATTTTAAAGAGAGAGAGAAAACAAAACAAAATGAAACTGTAAGCGCAATCTGTATAAAGTTGACTCACATAAATTTAAACCAGTGCATGTGACTTTCCCTGTACCATCCTGACAGGGCTCTTGAGACTCACTGCCCACCTTTGAGCTGTCAACACAACTAACTGGGCCAACAGTTCTTTTCCAACAACATCAAAGGACTTACCTGTGAAATCCCAAGTACAAGGTATACTCGGTCAGGGCCAGGTTCTCGGTCACCAGATTGTAGCTCTGGGGGAACACTGGCTCCTGCACAGCTGGGATCAGACAGGTCTCCTTGTCTAAACCTGGAAGGATCGAAAGGAATGGTGACACACAGCTCTCCAGACTCCGGTCTTGGGCTTCCCTCTCCCTCAGCCTCCATATTCCTACAATGGTATTCCTCACAACACATCTCCAACTACTTTGTCTAAAAACACTTTCTGGCCTCCAGCTATCTACAGAAACAGCTAAATCTCTTTCACTGAACCAATGAAATCAGCAAAAGACTAAAATGAGTACTGATACTGTATAGTTTCCAAGGGGTAGGCAATGGGCCATTTCCATCCATCTATCCATCCATCCACCCATCCATCCGTCCGTTTGAGGCAAGGTCTCTCTGTGTAGCCCTGGCTTTCCTGGAACTTGCTCTGTAGACCAGCCTGCCCTTGAACTCACAAAGATCCACCTGCCTCTGTCTCCTGTCTGCTGGGATTAAAGGCATGGGCCATTACCACTTGGCCATTTCTACTTATTCTATGCTTTTCAGTGTTTAAGTTATTTTTTGTGCAGATATTAGTTTAATTTCTAAGAGGCTAAAATTTAATGCCCCCAAAACCTAGAAGGAAATAGATCAAAACCGACGAGAGAATCATTCTGAGCAATAGATCAGGGCCGATTCCTTTCTCTTCTCCATATTTAAGTTTTCTCTAATCTGGTGCCAGCTTTCTCCCTTTCCACCCTGCACTCTTCACCCCTCCCACCCCCTTGCTCTAACCATGTAGAACTTCTCACTATTCTTCAATACATTTTTCCATAGATTTTTTTTCCAGACAGCCTCAAACTCACAGATCACCTGCCTCTGCCTCTGCCTCTGCCTCTCTCTCCTCTGCCTCTGCCATGCTTGCTGCTGCTTCCCAGGCTGTCACCTCTACATCCGTCACTGTCTGATACTCCTGCTCCTTTGCCAGGTAAACTCTGATTTGTCTGTTAAGACATGAGGACGCCAGCTTCTGTAGAGCTGACCATTCACCCCTTCTGGTGCTGTTTCTACTGTTACCCTACCTGTCTGACCTCTTCTGGAACCTCTGAGTTCATGGATAGCAGCTGTGTGTGACTGCATTTTATAAAAGATGAGGGAATGAATATTCAAGGTTGCCAGAATCAGACAGAAGGTCTCATTGAGGCCTATTGTTTAAAAGGTAACAGGTGCTGTTTTTCAAAAATCCATGTTGAAATCATTTAACTTGTTTTCATCTGTTTGAACGGGGGTACTTTCTCAAAGGCCAAGGGAGCCAATGCCTCAGAGGTAAGACACGCTCTGTTTTGAAGAGCCCAGTTCCCCGCCTACCTCTCATATGTACACTTTTAATTTTTCGTTCTTCATCATTCAAGTCCTTGAGGACACAGTATGTGGGGTTAAAGGTGAGGAGCCGAGAGGATCTGGGTTTGCAGAATGGCTGGCACAGCTTCAGGAGAGCAGCACCCAGATTCAGAAAGAAGGCATCCGAGGCATACATTTGGAAGAAGATTTCGGGCATCTGATTGGCCCAGATCTTGGTGCGGCCTGCATTTGCATGCAAACAGTTTCCAAGCCAGAACAAGATACCATGCTTGGTTTCTGGAGAGAGCTGGAGCAGATTCTTCAGCATCTGGTAGATCTTTTCATGGAACTGAGCCATGAACTGTTTAGCCAGAAAACACAACCACAGAACATTCCAATTTCACAATCCTGGTATTTTCTTTTCTGACTCCTAAGCCCCAGCAAATACAAGTGTTTAAACGCTAATCTTAACCTTTCCCTTTACTCCTTTTGTACTCCTTTTCCCTGTCTCTGTCTGGATACTTAGGAGACTTTTTCTGGTCAGCTGCCAAACTGCGCAGAATTGAGTAGCTTCCCAGTAGGGATTTCTATTGGTACAGTGCGGTGATAAATCCTTGGGATCTGTTTTCAAATGGTTTTCCTAGCATTACTCAACTCTACCACTGTAGTGTGACACTAAGCCATAAACAAAACAGACATGGCTTCAGTTAATGTGTGTTTTTAATTTTTATATTACATTTATTTGGTGTCTATGTATTTAGTGTGTGAGCATGACATGCTAGAAGTATGTATGAGCATGTACAGGAGCAGTCTGTCTCTACTGTGTGGGCCCTGGGGAACAGACTTGAGTCTTCAGATTGGATGACAAGATCTTTACTCACTGAGCCATTTCGTTGGTCCCAGTAAATCTTTCTTTACAAGAAACAAAACACCAAGGGCAGTTGGTTTGGCCACTGTTATAGTCTGCTCAGCACCTGCTTGACAGCACTGTGATGACTGAACAGTTTTGGCCTTCTAATGCCGTGCCCTCAGACTTCTGCTAAATTCTGTTAAGAGGCCTACGCATAAAGAGGAGGAGGACAGGGAAGATTTACAGGATGGTGTTTAGTCTAAAGGTTTATGCTCTGAGTGACAGTCTCTTAGTGAGAAGGGCAAGGACTGAAGAAGGGGTGTGCAGCGCTGTCACACGGGGCAGTTCTCACTACTGCCAAAGTTCATCTCTCTTTTTAGTAAAGGACCTGAAGATGGTCATTTTTTTTTGTTTTTGTTTTTGTTTTTTTTTGTTTCCAAACTTGGCTTTAATTCTGATTATATGCTGAGCCTTGACCCTCATTCAAGGATAAACCTTGACTCTGGTCACAGGGTGAACCCTGATTCCAGTGTGAGCTCTGTCCTTACTTCTTTTTTATTTTATTTTTTTCCGAGACAGTGTCTTTCTACATGTCATGGAGCTCACTCTGTAGACCCAGCCTGCCTCTGCCTCTGCCTCCGCCTCCGCCTCCGCCTCCGCCTCCGCCTCCGCCTGCTGAGATCACAGGTGTGTGCCAACGGCCACTTCTTTGCTGCCTTCCCTTTTTTTGTTTTTTGAGACAGGGTTTCTCTGTGTAGCTCTGGCTGACCTCGGACTCAGAGATGTGCCTGCCTCTGCCCCCCAAGTGCTGGGATTAAAGGTGTGTGCTACCACCACCCTGCCCCTTCCTTTATTTTTCTATAGTACAGGTTAGCCTAGTATTGGCTATGTAGTTCAGGATGACCCTCAACTCCTGATCCCCTGACTCTTCCTTTTTTTTTTTTTTAAAGGTTTATTTATTTCATGTATGTGAATACACTGTAGCTGTCTTCAGACACACCAGAAGAGGGCATCAGATCTCATTACAGATGGTTGTGAGCCACCACGTGGTTGCTGGGAATTGAACTCAGGACCTCTGGAAGAGCAGTCAGTGTTCTTAACCACTGAGCCATCTCTCCAGCCCCGACTCTTATTTCCTCAGTGCTAGGATTACAAGCATGTACTACCCCATCCCCTCAGTAAGGAGGCAATTTTGTTATGTTAATATGACAAAACCCAACCAGACCACTTAGCTTTCCTCAACAGGCTGAAGCAGCCTTATCCCTACATGGTTCCTTGGTCATCTCAAATCAGGGACGGTGACACCCTGGGAAGCAGTCCACCTGATGGATGTTGGCCTCCTGTACTTTGATCTCCTGAGGACTGGAACGGGATGGATTCAGGAAGAAGCCATGATTCTCTACCACACCCGGAGTCTTTAACAAGCACGAGATATTCAGAATGACTCCCAGCAAGGTCTTCTGATACATCTGCCCATTGCTAGGGTCCTTGGGCTGAATGTACTCTAAAAAAACCTGTAGGAGGACAAATCCTATTTACTCAGCTGTATGATGACATAAAGGGATAAGATGCAGGGTCGCAAAGAATTCAGTCTTTTATAGCTCCCACCCTTTTACAGAAAACTTTTAAACATTTCTTTTTTTTTTTTTTTTTTTTGGATCTTTTTTTTTCGGAGCCTGGGACCAAACCCAGGGCCTTGCGCTTCCTAGGCAAGCGCTCTACCACTGAGCTAAATCCCCAACCCCTTTAAACATTTCTTTATGTATCTATTCACTCATTCAATGTGTGTGAGTATAGTATAGAGGTCAGAGGACAACCTGTATGTAGGGCTTGGTTCTCTTCTTCCACCACATGGGTTCTGGGGATCAAATTAGCTCTGCAGACTTCATGGCAAATGTCTTTTTCCACTGAACCATCTCACTCAACTTTGCTGTGTAGCTGAGGATAGCACTAATCCTCCTGTCTCCACTTCCCAAATGCTAGAACTCGAGGCATGTGATTCCACATGTGGCCTTCGATAGTCAATATTCTCGTGCCCTCAGGACAGGAAGCATCAAGTATTGAGATGTCAGCACCAGGAGCATACGATGCTGAGACCTACCTTGGCCATATCCTTCTGCCTGGTGAAATAGAGAAGGATGTCCAGGTATGCGTACAGGAGGATCTGGCAGAGTTCCAGATCTTTTATTCGGCCAAGTAAAATATCAAACACTGGAATCATGACTTCAGGAAATGTTCGAACCTCCTCATCCAACAGCAAGGCTTCAATGACCTCTTCTAAAAACTCAGTCACATCTTCAAAATCTAACAGAAGACGGATGAGAAAGGAAGGAGGCTGTGACAACTGTTGTTTACACAGGTTCCTGCTTTCTGTCTGTCTCTGCTGTGGTGTAGCAATTGAACTGAAGACCTGTGAATGCAAGGCAACTGTTCCACTACTATTTGACCAATGAACTAGATACCCACTTCCCCACATTGGCTCTTTATGACTTATTGACTTTTATTTGATGTGGATGAGTGTTTTGCGTGCACGTAGTGCCTTCAGGGCCAGAAGAGTGCAGTGGGTCCCCTAGAACTGAAATTACATGCAGTTGTGAGCCTCCATGTGCGTGATGAGAACTGAACCGAGTCCTCTGGAAGGGAAGCTAAAAGTGCTCTTTTCCACTGAGCCCTCTATGGTATGTTTGAGAATTCTGCTAGTATTCAGGCTTGAAGATCAAGGCATAAGCTTCCTTCCTTAACTTCTGTCAGAATCACAAAGACTGAGACTCTCTAACACTGATAGAGGAGTTTTAAATTGGTATTCTAAATTCAGATATTCAAAGACCTTGCTTCTGTACTCACGGGCTCCCTGAATAGCTTCCAACATCAAGTCTACCAGCTGCTCATGGATGTTTTGGTCAACATAGATCTCTGGGGTGAGGAGAACTGTTCGCGTGTTGGACACAGTGAGGTTTCTGCACTGCACTGCAAAGGGGAGTAGGTTTTCTGGAACTTTGGTAATCTGCAACGAAGAGAGAAGAGCATACAGCTTTTATAACATGGGGCAAGGGTAGGTACAGTAAACAGGACAGAAAACATCATATCCCCAAACAGTACTGGTTTCTTTTCTCTTGGTTTTTTGAGGCAGGGTCTGTCTGTGTAGCCCTGGCTGACCTGGAACTCATTTTGTACATGAGGCTGGCCTTAAACTCAAGAGATTCACCTGCCTCTCTGCCTCCTGAGTGCTGGGATTAAAGGTGTGTGTGACCACCACTTGGTAGTATTGGTTCTTGGGAACTAAAAGTTCCTGACAGATTTGTAGTTTGGCTTTAGGCCGACATGCCAAAATTCTAATCCTGAAGATAAGTTTAACCCAATTAAGTCTCTCCACATCATTGGAAATGTTAGAAGATTTGGATTTTGTTTGGTTCCTGTTTTATTTTGGTCTCACTACATAGTGTAGGCTAGCCTGGAGCTCACTGTGTAAATATGTAGACCAGGCTAGCTCTGAACTTGTAGCAATCCTGTTTGTGCCTCATAAGTGCTACCACACCTGACTGATCTGATATTTAGCTTTCTTTTTTGTTGTTGTTGTTTTCCTTTTTTAAAGGTGTGCTTTCTAGAGAGGTTTGTATAGAGAACAGGAGACACTGGTTAGCTGGAAAGAAAGATGGACCCCACGCCACAAAAAGGAGACAAGGATTTATGGCCCTATAGTGCCAGATATACCAAAAAATACACATTATGTCAGGAAAGACCCTGAGCCTCTCTCTCACATGCTAACACAGGGCTCATTCATTTACCTCTTCCTTGGCTCTTTGGAAGCAGGAGTAAAGGTAACAGAAGATGTGCCGCTCTCCTGCATCTCGATCAGCAGAGAGGTTTAAAGTTGCAGAGGAAGTCATGCTGATCAAGTGGTTTCCTGGATCTTGAAGCAGTAACCGAGCAAAGATGGCCTATTAAGAAAATAAAATGCTGAACTGTTGCGAGGTAGAACACTACGATAGAAGAAGTTTGATACATGCTTTGGCAAGAATCAGATGTAGTCAGAACGGTGGGCGAGTCTTATTACCTCAGGAATGTTAGAAACTAGTTATATACATAGTTACCGTAAATTCAGGCCCCAGTGTCTGTGACAGTCACGGCAGAGTGGGCACCAAATGGCTATGTGCTCAACATGTTGAAAGCATGAGTGACAAACCTTCACGTAAAATCTACGCTTCCATGTGACTGCTGCGTGTCAGACACTTTAAGTGTGAAAGTGAAATGCCAAGTGACCTCTTTCCTCTCCATCTTTTAAAATCTTTATTATTTTTAACTAATCATACAGTCTGATTATTGTGGGCTCTGATATCCTAGGAAACAGGTGTACTTGATGGATGTTGTCTTCTGTACTTGATCTTCTGAGGACTGGAATGAGGCCAGAGGACATGGGTGTCCTGCTCTGTCACTGCCTCATGCCCTAGAATTCTGATTAACCCGGGAGCTCACTATTTCCCACCCAGCAAGTCCCCTGAGACACTCTGCTCCCTCCTCCTGCTCCTTTCTAGCACTGAAATGTTGTCCCACATGGCGCCATTAGCTTCAGTGGGTGCTGGCCATCCAAACTTGGGCACCATCTTCCCAGACCAGTTCTGGGCTTTTGAAAGTATGTAAAAAAGAGGTGGGCCTTGTCTCAGGAACCTAAGACTCTTAACAGGAGTGATAAGACAGGTTCATTAAAAAGCTTCAAAAGACAGTGACAGTTTGCATAATAAATGCACATGAGAGGAGGGAATGACAACTCTTTTCTGGCAACTCTGATGACATCTTAACTGGTTCTTAAACAGTGGATTTGGATGTGTGGCCAAGGTGGATAGAAGAGTTCAGAGGGGAATACCACACAATGGAAGAGGCGGAGGCAAGCAAAGCCTCGTCAGAATGAACAGACTCATGGCTGCTCTGCGGAGGGCACATAATCAGGAGGTACCTGCTCCACGTTGCTCATATCCAGCCAGTCTTGATCTTCCAGCTCCACTGCCATTTCTTCCAAGTACACGCACCGACTGGGGATGCCGTTCCCACTTTTCAAGTTTGGATCACCTGTGAAAGTTTTCATCTGACAGGTTAAGGACAATGTTCCTGTCCTCATGACACTGGTTTTATGGTCCCTCCTGCCCCTGCCGCCTCCCTAGTGCTGGAGACTAAAGGCATATACTGTTTGCTCAGCTTCCAATAGCTGATCTGGATAGCAAGTCTCTTGAATTCAGAAATAACCACAGTGATCTTGATACACAAAGCAGTTACAGAGCAGGCACTGTGTGGATTCTCAGTATGACATGCAGGGAAAAAATTCCAGACACCAGCATTAACTTTAGTGTTGAATTACAGATAGGGCACAGAGGGAAAACCCTTCTGAACCTCTCACCATCCATCCAAAAAGAAAATGGGGTTAGCTATTCTTTTAAGGAAGAACAGATACCAACATGGCAGAAGTTAGATCTATTGAAATAATGTTTTTAGGGAATTAAAACCTTAGTAAGGTAAACCCTATGTTTTGGGGTACAGGAGTGGGTTTAACCATTAAACATAGCAGTTTTCTTTCTTTCTTTCTTTTTTTAAAGATTTATTTATTTTCTGTATTGAGTACACTGTAGCTGTCTTCAGACACACCAGAAAAAGGCACCAGATCCCATTACAGATGGTTGTGAGCTACCATGTGTTTACTGGGAATTGAACTCAGGATCTCTAGAAGAGCAGTCAGTATTCTTAAGCACTGAGAGCCATCTCTCGAGGCTGACATAGCAGTTTTCTAAGAACCAAAGTAGCTCCTAGCCCGAGCCAAGAGGGAAGAATTCAATGGTGCAAGTCTGCAACTCACTGTTGTCCAGAGTAATGAGGAAGATCCTTTGGATCATGTGATTGATGTTGAGTTGTTCACACATTTCTTGGTGTGTCCGGAAAGAGCGGCTGATCTCAGACACTGAGTAGTCAAACTCATCCAGGCTCTCCGACACACTATTATCCGAGTCATCTGGGCTTGCTGGGAGCTCATCTGCCGGAACATGTAGGCTGTTACACAATGCTCCTTCCTCAGAACCAAACACACTACCTAGAAGGAATGTAATAACAAAAAGGACAATTGCAGGTGTGAAACAAATTATTCCTCTCATTAATGAGCAACTTAAGCCAGGCAAGTGCACTCTAGGATTCACAAATTCTGGCTATAAATCTTGCCTTCTATACAGTAAACTTTTACTACTTCAACCCATAATTGTACCCCTTCCTGCCAAAATTAGCAACATTACCTAACCAGCAAATCTTAGAGAAAAAAATTACCAAGTAGGTCAAATGACTCTAATTATTTTAAACGTATGGCTGTTCCTTAAAGAACAGGTTTTATTTTGGTAACTCTGCACTCGGGAATATATCCTGTAGAAGCATTCCTTGAACCACCGTTCCTTACAAATAACTGCTTAATTCTGCAGTCTTCCACACTCCTGTGCTCATATTCATTTCCATTTTATTAAAAATCCTGTTGTGCTTTTTAGCTGCCTCTCCCTCTTTGGACATTTATTTTGTTCATGAACAATATGTGTTAGTGCGCTTGTGCAGGACAGACGGCAGCCTGTAGCAGCCAGCTTTTTCCTTCTGTATGGGTCCTGGCGTTTGAACTCAGGCTGTCAGACTTATGTGGCAGGCACCTTTTCCTGCTGAGCTGCCTCTCGGATTTTTTTTAGGATAGATTTTTAAAATGATGTGTACACGTGTATTCTATGTATGGGGATGTGCATGCTGAGTCATCTGTCCATCTTTTTTTTATAATGACAGATCAGTACCATACTTTAAGACATTTCCCCCATATTTTGTATGTGTATGTTTATATGCTATGACATGCATCTGGAGATCACAGAACAGTCTGCGGGAGTCCTTTCTCTCCTTCCACCACGTGACTTCCAAGGACTGCACTCAGGTCATCGGGACTGGAAGCCACTGACACACCTCTCCAGTTCCTTAACCAGCTTTAAAGATGTACTGACTTATTTTTATGACTATGGGGGTTATGTCTACATGTATACCTACACACCAGAAGAGGGTGTCAATCCCATGGGACTGCAGTTACAGATGGTTGTGAGCCACCATGTGGGTGCTGGGAATTGAACTCAGGACCTCTGAAGCACAGCCAGTGCTCTTAGCCACAGGATCATCTCTTTAGCCTCTCAACTAGCTTTAGTTTAAACACCAACAATTTTTCCTGTAATTCCTTCTTCATTCCGTTTATTAGTTCTTTGTGTTTTTTGAAACAGGGTCTCCAGTTTTTCCTCACACTCCTCATAAGGTTGATCTAATCCTTCTAATCCTCATCTCTACCACCAAGTTACTAGAGCCAAAGGGCTGCACACCCACCTGTTTCTTTTTAATGTGGTTGGGGCTTGCTAGGTGACAACTTCACCAACTGAACTGTATTTCTGGCCCTACTTTTTGTTTTTCAGAATTGTCCAGGCCAGCCTGAAACTGCGTGGGAGAAGAAGGCCTCACCTCCTGATCTCCTGCCTGAGCCTCTGAGGAGCTGAGATTCCAGGCCTGGACTAGAGGGTCCCGCCCACCTTGTTCCTTTTAATAGTTACACTGTCATGCATTTCTTGCCTTTATTATGACTTATGTAGCCACTTAAACTCCCTGTTCATTCATATTTTTGTAAGACAAATTTGAGAAGTAGAATTGGCTCCAACAGCTTGAGAACTTCAGGGTGGATGAGATTGCTCAGCAGATAAAAGCATTCGTTGCCAAGCTTGGTGCCTGGAGTTCAGTCCTTGGAAGGAGAGAACTGAACACAGCAAGTTATCCTGTGACTTGCACGCACGCACGCACGCGCGCACACATGCACATACATGCACACACACACGCACACACACACACACACTAAATGTAATTCAAACATTTTGAAAGAGCTTAAGTATTTTGAAAGTTAACCTAAGTTATTCTCAGAGAGACTGTTTTTATCTACACCTAGCTGTGAGAATGAGAAAATGTCTCTTTAATAAAATTTAATCTAGTTATAGAGAATAGAGGACTCTACACTGAAAAGAGGGTGCTCAAGGAGGAAAGGCCTACCTAACCACAAAAGAAAGATTTGAGCATTGCTCCCCTTCACTAAGGAGAAAGCTGACTGCAATATGAACTCCAAGTGACAGAAGACATATTTTTTAACTGGCTTACACTGAGAACTGATTCCTGAATCAACTCAGCGTGGCCTCTAGAGGAGATGGGCATGGCCAGTGTCCCTCGGTGATGCCTTCCTAGGTTAGCCCTCAAAGTCTTTCCATCAACAGGACCAGCACACATAATTTATGCATGGTGTCTGATTTTTTTTCTACCCAAACATGGGAGATGTGAAAAGCTCTCTCAGTGAGAGAGGGCACAAGGTCAAACTGTCACCCACACTTATGGATATCGAAAGGACTCCGTCACCTCACCAACGGCCTTAAAGTTTATTACTTGCCTCTCAGTCATGTACAGCCATCTACAGTTGCAACTGTCCTTCACAGTCTACTGCTGCTCAGACACACATTTGTTCGGGAAAGAATTACAACTGCCTATTCTCACAGTTCATTTTCTGTCATGACCATGATGCTCTCTCTCTCTTCCATGCCAAGACTCAAAACAGTCTTCATGGACCATTTCCTCTTCGGATTTGCTGATGTCAGCTCTATGCTTACAAACCAAGCTTCTAACTGTATGTCTTTGTGACATAAACCACACCATTGTGTCTCTTATACTAGGAAGGAAAACACTGTTCTAAGAGCAGCACTAAATCCTGAGGGTGTCTGTCATTCCTAGTGCTATAGATCCTGATTCACCCCAGAAGCACTCAGGAGGCACGGCAGTGTAACAACCTGCTGTCATCAGCACACTCGTTTACAGAACAGAGATGGATCTGCTCAGTGGCATGATACCTGAATTCTGTCAGAAATATCTCAAGTTAACTTGGAGGAGAGGGACCAAAGAGTATAGTCTTGGAAGGAGTATAGGACAGATGCCAACTATATGACAGGTGCATCTTTTGGGAGCTTTGGAATACAAAGCTATCAGAAATGTCTTAGTTCAAGGAATATATTTTTAACACCTCCCTGTCTGAAGCCTTCTGCATGGTAATCCTGGAAGCCACCAGCTGTGGTCTACAGGTTGTCAGCACCGAGGTTGGTGGGATTCTGGAAGTCTTTTCAGAGAACCTTATTATTTTAGGTGAACCTGCAGTAAAATCTTTGTGTGAAGGGCTAGAAAAAGCTGTTTCCCAAGTGAAGTTGGGGACATTGCCAGCTCCTGAAAACATCCACAATATAGTAAAGGTGCTCTCCACCTGGCGGGGTGTGGCAGAGAGGACTGAGGTATACAGGATAGTGAATGAAACCGTGCTGCTGATGCACCAGAGGCTGAACTGGCTCACCTCTCACTGTGGCCCAGTTACAGGCCAGTTTTGCTTTGCTGGCTGTGCTCAGCTATCTCTTCCTCACGAACCTGAGATGGGTGACTCCTGATTCTGTCACTGATGTGGCAATAGGCCACTGGGCCAAAGGGAACCTGGACACATGAATGTCCTTAAGATACAAACGATGAGATTGGTAAGGAATTCAAAAGCAGGTAGAAGTGAGCTGGAATTGTAAGCTCTAGACAGTTCTATTAATATAGTTGACAATAATCTTGTTCTTTTGTCTTGGGGCTTCGAAGTTAACTTGTTAAATTATGGTACCTCTGTGGCACTCACTGCTCCTTTTGAGGAGAGCTAACCATTCACACAATTCCTGAGCACGGAAGCTCCTCGCACTTCAGACTTTAGGGAGGAGAGTTCGTTCGACCACTGCGGGTGAATGTTTCCGATGACTGAAATCCTTCCAGGGGAGGCCTTTTAACATTACATTTTGGAAGCCCTGGGTGCCAGGTCATTTTTTTGGCCACTCTTAACGTTATGCCAACAATTTGACACCCACCAGGCACTTACAACCTTTCTTTAGGGAAGTATGAGAAGTTATGAGAACTACTTCAAGTCAAGTTCATGGTTCATATACCTTAGCTGGATCCTGAAATCAATCTCACGCATGGGTCCACTCACTAAGGGTACCATACAATCTGAGTAGGCTGCCAGCATGCTTTGAGCATCTTCTGTTTGATGTTGCACTAGGTGGTGCCTGGGACTAAGTGCTAGTTACTGTGAAGTGCCCCAATCTGAGGAAACTGCCCGATCCCACGCCCCAAGAACTGGAGTGTCACTAGGTGGTCACTCCATTATCCTGTGTATATGAAGAGATTTTGTTTTTTAAGTTCCAGGGGCTGGTACCTACTGTTGATGCTAGCATAGGCAAACCTCCACTTAAAGACAATCATGTATGTCTGTTGTGCATGTATGAATGACACGTATGTAGGGTAGAGCAATGTTTTCTGTGTCCTGATCTTGACTGGCACCTCTAGCACACATGGAAACAGGCTGTTCCACCCTGTTACTTACAATTATTTGAAGGTAAAGTGAACATTGAGTAATTTTTAAAGAGATTGTATTGCTTTTGATGCTATAATTATACACATAAACTGGGGCTATTAAAATATGCTTGTGGCCAAAAATAAAGATGAGAATGACATTTTAAACAAACAAACAAAAAATTTAATTTTTTATTACATTTATTTAGTGTGTATGTGTGGCTGCATGCTTGCTACCGAGCACAGACAAGGTCAGAGGACAGCTTTTCTTTCCTTCCATCATGTGAGTCCCAGGGACTGAACTCAGAACCTCAGGCCTGGGAGCAGGGCCCTTTAGCCACTGAGCCATCTCACCAGCCCCTAACTGTAGCCTTAATGGGTCTCTGTACATTAGTGAGAGACTGGAGTTTTCATCACTTGATATTTAAATTACTTATTACATCTTGTCTTCTAGTCCCCCCTCCCTATTTTCCTTATCAACTGAATTCCTTTAGTGTTTTAAGAACACTTCAGTTTGCCTCTGAGGAGGGCACTCGCAGGAATGCCCTTAGAAGCATAATGCTAGTCACTAGGAACTACACGGGTCTACAGTTGCTTTTCTTCCTTGACAAAATGCTTTTCTGAAATCTGGACCAGACTCTCAGAAGTAAGAGATGCTTCCATGTGCGAGTTCAGCAGACCTGAGCTCAGCATAAGAGGCCAAAGATTCTGGCAGAAAACTAATTGCTGTTGACAGACAGCTTGGACCCTGTGGCAAGAGGAACTCAGTGTAGACAAAATAAGGTGACCAGGTACCAAAGAGTAACAGAAGAGCATGTGCCTGCCTTATTCTCAATGCCTACTGCTCACAATGCTCTCAGCTCCAGTCTCAAGCCTGCTTACAGCCAGTTAAAAAGCCGTGCACTTATTTTCTTTCGCTTTATCTATAGCCTTCCTTCCTCCATCCATCTTGCTTTTCTTCTGTTTATTCAACCCCAATCATGAAGCAAGGCCAAAGCTGAGCCACGCCCCTGAACTCTATACTTTGTAGATAAACGTAAGGGAAAACGTAAACTATTTCTTCTTTTATTAAAATAAAAAACACTATTTTTGGGAAAAGGGTGGTCATTTCTATTTTTAAAGA
The DNA here is from genome assembly GCF_011064425.1 of Rattus rattus. Lineage (NCBI taxonomy): Eukaryota > Metazoa > Chordata > Mammalia > Rodentia > Muridae > Rattus > Rattus rattus. The sequence continues at coordinate 39,493,046 of NC_046161.1, forward strand.
TTATAACTCAGGCTGGAGAGATGGCGCAGTGGTTAGGAGCACTGGCTGCTCTTCTAGAGGACCAGTTTCAATTCCCAGCAACCGCATGGTGGCTCATAACCACCTCTAATGGGATCTGGTGTCCATTTCTGGCATTCAGGGATACATGAACATAGAGTATGTATGTATATATAGTAAAATAAATCTTTTAAAAAAAAGAGATTATGACTCTCCCAGGGACAATGTGCTTTAGAAACGTGAATACTAGAATTAATACATCAACAGAAAGAAGCTGTACTTGATCTTAAATTCAGTTCCATACGAGGAAAGCCATTTTTCTGGCTAGTGAGAGATTATTCTGAGTTTTGTTTTTCTTCATTTAAAGCAAAGGATTCAATCCTCAGCAGTCTGTTCTGACAGCAGTAAGCTACAAAGGGAGACACTGAGCAGAACCAAAGTTACACTTCACCTGAGAGGTCTTTTAAAGTGCTGGAATTGACAACTCTTCTTTGGTCAGAAAACATTTCTGGCTTATATCTGGTTTCTACAACTGTATGCAGCCTATTTACCACACCACCTTGGTTTCCTATGTTAAAAAGCTAGTAACAGACCTTTCCCCCGCCTTGACTAAACAACTCGACAGCTTTGGGATCACAACTGGCTAGGTGTCCTGTGGACCCACCTGTTAGACAGTCTCTTTTTATGTGAGTGAGAAGACAGGAGGGGGGAAGGCCCCAAACAAAATGAGCCACGACAACTAACATCAAACCAACTTTTGCTTTCACCAACAGAGACAGACAGACAGATGGATGGACGGATGGTAAAAGCAAAACAACTTCGGCCCCAAACTTAAGTTCTAATTGTGGTTTATTTCCTAAAGAATCCTTCCTCAGGAAGATCTGGGCAGACCTGGTTCTAGGACGGGGCATCTGCTGCTATTGGCTCCTCTACTTACCAGACTGCTGTTTCAGCTGCTCTTTGTGGATTGCTGCAAACTGCTTGGCATCAGCCAGGGAGCCAAAAAGAGCAGCAAAGGGGTTACTTGAGATGTTGTTGTTATTCTCCTGGTCTGTCATTTCACTTTAAGGTATCCTCCATCCAGCCCTAGGGGGAGCAGCTATGCAAAGGACAGGAATTAGACTCAGAAAGGCAGATGACAGATGACACAATCACTGTAATATCCCCACCACTGTGTCTTTTCCCATCTCTTGAATACTATGCTTTGGAGTAAGACATGCCAATTCCTGTTCCCAAACTCAAGACATATTTGGCAAGGTAGTTACCAGCTTACCAACTGGACACAGCTAAAACTTAAAAGGCTTAACAGAGAGTGACTGCACTGATGGGCTGCCAGGTCTCCATTTCCTATACCTTGAAGAAAACAGGCTAAACAAAAGAACTACTTCTATTTCCCATTAAATGTAGCACTGTGACAGGACAAAAATTATGGATTCCCCATAAGATTTTAAGCTAGCAGACTAATTTTCATTCACATGGGGAGAACAAGGTGGCACTTGTCATATTATGTAGATGAGGAGGACCTTGAACTCCTAATCCTTCTGCCTCCACCTAGGCGCTAGGATGACAATCATGCCTGACTTGACATTCAGGTTTGGAATACTGAATCAAGGTCAGAGTCAGATTAGCTGTTAGGTTTGTGGGTCTTTCATCCATATTAAATAACCTAATTCTACTTATAGGTTTCAAACTACAGATGTGGGACTGGAGAGATGAGTCAGCGACTTTCTGCATCGGCTACTCTTCTAGAAGCCTTAGTTAGGTTCAGCTCCCTGCTGTCTGTAACTCCAGTCCCCGGCGTCAGATGCTCTCTTCTGGCCTCCATAGGCATAGATGCAGGCAAAACACCATACACATAAACTTAAATAAACTTAAATAGTTAATACAGTTAAAGGGACAGGATTTCATCACATAGCTTAGGTTGGCCTTGAATTCATGCTCCTCCTGTCTCAGCCTTTGGAGCGTAAGGGTTACCGGCATGTATCATGTCTTACTAGTCTTTGTTTGACCTTATAGTAATTTTTACTGCTTATTTTTTATTTTATATTCAAGAAACAAATTCAATTGTGAGGTAGACTGTCTAACATAAAATAGATAAACCACCTCAAAGATGAGGGGATAGGACTAAAGGAGAAAGAACATTTGATCTACATCTAGTTAATTCATTAATTGGTCTGTATGTTAAGACAGGGCCTCACTATAAAGCTGAAGCTTCCCTGGAACTCGATGGCTCGCCTCAAACATATGATGCTCCTGCCTCTGCCTCTGGAGCCCTAGAGTTATAGGAGTGCATTACCATTGCATGGTCTTCCCAAGGCTGGCCTGAATTTGTGAACCTTCAGTTCATTCTTCATAGAATCACACTTACAAAAGCTAATACAGGTTGGAGAAGTTAGCCTTAATCACTGGAGGAAGAGAGTTTGTATCACTTCTTGGCACTTCTGAGCTATTTCCATCATTTGTTTCATGGCCTCTGCTATTTTTCCTGCATAAGAGCTAAAAGCTAATTAGCTAGTGACAGCCAGCCAGGCCAGGCTCCTCTCAGGATGGTGCAGGGCTTTCCTACTCCAGGGAAACCATCTGCTAGATACTGCTTTACTTCTTTCTTTCTTTCTATAATGTATATAACTGCATTTAATAAAAATTATTATATTTTATGTTAGAATTAACAGTTCTTGAGAGGACTTTCATCTATGCAATCAGAGAATAAGTTGAGTTCTCCCTTGATTCATGCGATGCCATCCTGAACTATCCCATTGTTGGCAAGCTACCACTGTCCCCCTACCCCAGGTATCCTGTAATCTAGAAGACAGCAGGAAGTATAGTGAATTTTTGTTATTTTGGCTTCAGAATATCACCACCTTTTCCCTCAATACAATACACTTAAGTTTTCCCTCTGAGTATCAATTCCACTCAAGACATATGTTCAGATCTCATCCGCAAGCTCCCGGAAGGAGCAGAGAGGACAAAGTGACGGATCCAAGAGTGGGCCAAAACTCTACAAGGCTTATGGGAACTGTAAACAATGTCTTTGGGCTGAATCTGTAGAGAAGGGAACTCTTGCTTCTTTAGTTGCTAGGTCAGCAAAACACAAGCCTAGAGTCGCCATCTTTACACCACCTACAAGATTCCTAACTCCAAATGAAGCCAACCGCACAGGAAAACAATATTTTAGACTTTTCAGTTATAAGAGTCAACAATAAAAGTTTGAGGCACGGGGCTGGGGATTTAGCTCAGTGGTAGAGCGCTTACCTAGGAAGCGCAAGCCCCTGGGTTCGGTCCCCAGCTCCAAAAAAAAAAAACCAAAAAAAAAAAAAAAAAAAAAGTTTGAGGCACACATATATGCAGGCAAATTCCATAATGACATGAGCCACTGTGAAGTCTGTATACATGTACATGTGCGTAGAGGGATATAAGTGTGTGGCAACAAAACTACACGTGTGAAGCATCTGTGCGTGTGTGGCATACATGTATGCAAGTATGGAGGCCAATGGAGGATGCTGGGGATCTCCCTCTGTCACTCTCCTTATTCCCTTGAGACAGGGTCTTACTGAACCTGGGGCAAAGATGACAGCCAGCTAGCACTACCAATCCTCCTGTCTCTACTCCCCATAGTGCTAGGGTTACAGGTATACATGTGGACACATCTAACGCTTTATGTGGGTGTTGAGGATGTGAACTCAGGTTCTGTTTGTGTGTCAGTAGCTCTTATCCACCCACTAAGTCGAGTCTCCCTGTGTAGCCCAGGCTGGATGTTCAGTGATCCTTCATCTCAGTCTCCAAGTGCTAAGATTATAGGCAGGTATCGCAATGCCTGGCTCGAATTATTTTATATTTTTAAAAATATAAATGAATGATCCAGATCATTAGATAGGAGACAATGATCTGCATCATATATATAAAAAGAAAGCCGAGAGCCAGGAACACAGATAATAGGACAAAGATTCTCAAAACTATCAAGAGTTTAGTGTCACTAATGGCATCGTTTCCTTCTTAATTCTATACTCTTCCATTATACAAAGAAGCTAACTTTTTTTCTTTTCTTTTCTTTTTTTTTCCGGAGCTGAGGACCGAACCCAGGGCCTTGCGCTTGCTAGGCAAGCGCTCTACCACTGAGCTAAATCCCCAACCTAACTTTTTTTCTTTTATTGGATTTTTTTAATTTAAATTTTAGATATTATCCCCTTTCCTGGTTTCCCCTCCAGAAAACCACTAATCCATCCCTTTCCCCCTGCTTCTATGAGGGTGCTTCCTCACCACCCCCAACTCCCTCCCACCTCCCCGCCCTGACATTTCCCTACACTGGGGCATCAAGTCTTGACAGGACTAAGGGTCTCTTCTCCCATTGAGCCTGACAAGGTCATCCTCTGCTACATAGGCGGCTGGAGCCATAGGTCCCTGTGTACTCTTTGGTTAGTGGTTTAGTCCCTGGGAGCTCTAGCTGGTTGATATTGTTGTTCTTTTGGGGTTACAAACCCCTTCAGCTCCTTCAGTCTTTTCTCTAACACAAGCTAACTTTCTATTACATCTTTCCCCTGCTTATAATGGAATTTTAAAACTTCTACAATGCACTCCTGGCAGATCAACTTTGCTAGCCTTTAGGACCCTTGAGGACAAATTCATATCTGATTATTCTTTCTTCTGTGTCTGAATCTATCCTCCAAACCACAACGTTTAAGCAAATGTTCACGGAGTGTCTTAGTCTTCCAAGTGATTACTCCTGAGCTGCGTGTAACCACATCATTACTCAAAATCTACTTCAAGGTACAGACTTATTACATCTGGAGATGCGGCAGCAGGTCAGGCGCTCAGGCCAGACATTGGCTCTTCAGGACCTGTGCATGTATAGAATGGAGAATGAAAATGAGCCTGTTGTCACCTCAAATGCTGCTTTAACTGTCAGCTTTAACTGTCAACTTAACAGACTCTAGAGTCATCAGAGGGGAAAGCCTTGAGATTGCCCAGATCAGATACTTCTTTGGCGGAATTGTCTTGACTGATAATTGATGCAGGAGGGCTCAGTCCCCATGAGCGACACTGTTTCCTGGGTAGGTGGTCCTGGGATGTATAAGGAAGCTAGCTACTGGGGCTGGAGATGGCTCAGTGGTTAAGAACACTCATTGCTCTTCCAGAGGTCCTGAGTTCAATTCCCAGCAACCACAAGGTGGCTGGCAACCTCTTCTGGTATGTCTGAAGGCAGTGACAATGCACTCATCTACATAAAATAAGTAAGTCAGTCTTACAAAACAGAAAGAAAGAAAGAAAGCTAAGCACCAGCCAGCCCACAGCATCCCTCCAGTTTGCGCTTCAAGGTCTTGCTTGAATTCTTGCCCTGACTTGCCTCAGTGATGGGCTGTGACCTTCAAGTGCACAAATAACCCTTTTCCTCCTTTGAGTTGCTTTTGCTTTATAACGACAACAGAAAGAAGACTAGAAAGACTGTTACAAACAAAACAAGGTTTTGCCTACCCCGCTGAAATCATCTTTCTTACATTTACTTAAAACCAGTACAGAGAATTTCCTTCTTTAGAAGCAAGGCTAAATCGTGTGACAACTTACAGGAAAAAAGGAGGGTTGATCGGTCACCTGTTGAGAACCTCGGTGGAGATCCCAGGTTAGACTTAGTCATTGAGCTTACACATGAAAATAAAAGTACCTAGAGAGAAAAGAGACGTCTGGTGAAATGGACCCTTGATATCTGGTTTGGCTTAATACTCACTTTACCTGTTTTAAATTTCCCACCTTGAGTTGAGTGGTGCGTACTGCAATCCTTGCATTTGGGAAGTGGGAACAGGAGGATCTTGATGTCAAGGCCGGCCTGGGCTACACAGTGAGACTCTGACTCAGAAGTAAGTAAGGGGTTGAAGAAATGGCTCTTTCGGAGAGTTTACTGCTCTATCAGAGGACCAGAGTTTGCACCCCAGTACCTAAAACAGGGCAGCTCGCAAATGCCTGCAATTCCAACTCTGAGGAACCTGACAACTCCCTCTGCTCTCTGTGGGCATCCACACACTCTTACAGATACACATCCATAAATAAATTCTTTAATAAAAAAGCAAAAAAGAGATGGAGGGAGTAAATGAGGAAAGGAAAGAGGTAGGGGGGGGGAGGGAGGGAAGAGGAGAGAGAAGGAGGTGGAGATGGAGGAGAGGAGGGAGGGAGAGGAGAGGGGAGAGGGAGAGGGAGAGGGAGGGAGAGGGAGAGGGAGAGGAGAGGGAGAGGAGAGGAGAGAAATGGCTCAGTGGTTAGGAGCACTTGCTGCTCTTTTAAAGGACCAGAGAATTTAGTTTCTAGCACTCACGTTAGTCAGCTTACAGCTTTCTGTAACTACAGTTCTTGGGGATCCAATACCCTTTACTTTTGTGGGCATTTGCATACATACAGCATGCACACACAGAAACACATATGTACATATAGGTAAAACTAAAGAATTCTTTTCAAAGAGAAACAGTAATGATAATAAAAACAAATCCCTTGTTTTCAGTTGCCACACCCATACCACACCCACTCTCTTGTTAGCTTTTGGGGTGGCACAAATACCAGCTCCCCAAAGCCTTTGGATTTGATTCATCTTTGGTTAGTAATTTATTTCTATATCCCTGCTGCAAAAGTCTACATATCTAAGAAGTGTCTACCAGTGGACCCATCAAATTCTCTCATTCTCTCTTGATTCAAAGTTTTACTTAAATAGAGTGCTGCTAATCCTTTAAGGCCACTATTGGTTCCTGTGAGCTTACAGATATTTAAGATCATAGACATGGTCCAGTTTTAAAGTAGAACTATAGATAACACTGAAAAACAGATGGCTAAAGCCAAGCTCTATGGGTAAGGTGGGGTGGAGTCCTGTGCTAGAGTACTTAGTATGTAGGAAGGCTTGGGTTCTAACCCCAGCAACCTCCTACCCCAAGCCCAAATTAAGCTGTATTAAATCATACCCCATAAAGTCTCTATTTTGGAATTTAAAAATATTCCCAAAGCAACATATGTACCTGGGAATACCTTCAGTGCTACATTGCGTGTCGTAATATAAATCCTTGCAATACCTTTATCTGCAAGCTAGGATCTCATCAGGTGAAACACATACATGCCCGGAAACAAAACAGAACACAACAAAATAAACAAAACCGCCTCCAACAAAACCTGGCATTCCGTCTTGGGTCCTATTTTATCTCACATTGTCTTCTCTCTGAGATCAAAAAAAGTCAATGACATTGAGACTAAACCAATTCTTACTCTAGGAGATAAAAATGGATCAAAAAATAACAACACTAAAGACCAAACTTCTGAGTTGTGGTGAAAAATGACTTCTCGACCCAAGAAAAACTCGAGCAGAATCCAGAAGAGCTACAGCTGCGAACCCATCACTCGCCTTAAACGCCAACATCTTGCTACATGCGCTCTATTGGTTTGATTACTATGACTCGAGCTTCATTTTGTCTCTTTGGCATCTGGCACTGTCGTTCACTCTTCACATTTATTCTTTGGGTTCAGTAAGAGATTCGTAGGCAGGAGGGAGACCCACCCACCCTGCGCCAGGTCCTAGATAAAAGAAGTCAAAAGACAGCCACAGTCCACACTCGGGCCTTTTCTAGCAGGGACTTGGCAAAGAAGAGGGAAATGTGCAGAGCCACCGGATGCTGCAGCACGGTAAAGGTTTCCAGATTAGACAGGGTCGAAGTCCAAGAGGGACCTAGGTCAGGCAAGCACTGGAGAACAGCAAGCATGCAGAGGTCTGGACTGGCAATTGTTTTGGAGAAAACCCGGGCCCACAGTCTTAAGACTCTCCTCCCGTCAAGATACCCTCCCTCTTACCAGAGCCTGGAAGGGCAGGAACGACACCTCAGAGCTACAGCGACCAAAAGGTTCTCACTTCCGACTCAGCAAGGCAACCGGAGCTGACATCATCGCTGAGCGCCGAGCCTGTTGGATCTCTACCTCGCGCCGGAAGTAGGGCGTTGTGGGTCCTCTTCCACTAATGACAGGCAAAACACGGATGAGGCGCACGCGCACGCTTGCTGGCAGCTAGCAGGGGGGCGGGCCGGAAGTGGCTTTGGGATTGGGCTAGGCAGCAGGGCGGGGCGGGGCGGGGCAGGGCTGGCGATGGCTTCGTATGTTTTGGAGTTTTGTGGAATATGAGGCTGGACCTTGGAAATCCATCTCTTGAGGGCCGATACAATATTGTGGTCTCTGGCTCTGCACACAGACTGTGGCTTTCTGCTATTTTACGCTCCCACCGGTCCTATGGTTTTTTTGGAGCCCTTTCACTCTTCTCGGCTTAGAAGCTGTTAATAATACCAACAATTACAATGTATAAGAAGTTTTGAGCAGGTATTAGGTGCCAGGCAGTGTGCTATTTTGAGTTGGACTTAGGTTTATTTATACAACGGTAGCAGTATACATCCTACAAATCTGGTTGATTCTTAGTTTTTAATTTTTAAAAATTTTATGAGCGTTGATCGATGTTTTGCCTGTATGTATGTCTGCGTGAGGGTGTCAGATCCCCTGGATATGGAGTTACAGACAGTTGTGAGCTGCCATGTGGGTGCTGGGAATTGAATCTGGGTCCCCTGGAAGAGCAGCCAGTGTTCTTTTGAGCCATTTCTCCAGCCTTGGTTCTTAGTTTTAATAAGGGAAATGAAAATTAAAACTAGAGTGGGACACGATAGGGCATGTTATAATTCTAGCACTTGGGATGTAGAGGCAGGAGAATTGGGCATCCAAGGTCATTCTCTGCTATCCAGTGAGTTGGGGCTAACCTAGGGTTACTTTAAACCAACCAACCAACCAACCAAAAACCTACCCTATTCTGAGATACCCTCTTTAAAAATCATATTGGCACAGCAAGAGATTGACAACATAGACAGTAGGAGTAACATAGGAGTAACAGGCACCTGTTTTGCTGTACTTGGTAGTGTATATCTGTATAACTGCTATGAAGTGAGATTTAGTTTAATTAAATTACAGGTTTAGATATTTTCCAACTATGCCTTTTATTCCTAATTTATTCCTAATACTTTACACATGTTCAAAGTGACATTTATTGTTAAAGCTAAAACAAAGCCCTAACAACAAAAAAAAATAAAAACAAACAAACAAACAAACAAACCAAGACAGAAGACAATGTTGTCTCAGACATGGTCCCCCAAATGCAACAAAACCTATAAAACGGAATTCATCAAAAAGACTTTTGCATTTCAAAAGTCACCATTAAGGAAGTGAAGTTGGGGCAAAGATTAATATTGTATGTCATGTAAAAAGCGACTGCTTCGAGCTGAAGGGACGGCTCAGCGGTTAAGAGCGCTGACTGCTTTTCCAAAGGAGGCAGGGTTCAAATTCCAATGTGTGCCTAGCAGCTCCCAACACTAACTCCAGTCTTAGGAATACAATGCCCTCTTCTGGCCACCCTTGGCTCTGCATGTGTGTCCTGCAAAGACAGACCTACGGCCCAAACGTCATATACACAAAATAAAAATAGTACAAAATAAATATTGACGTGGCTATATTGAAGTAGTGGCAAATATTGTTGAAGATTAAAGATTCATAAAAACAAAAAGCTGTCATGTTGGTAGGGATGTAAAACGATGCTGTAAGTTTAGAAAAGAATTTGGCAGTTTCTTTAAGAGCTAAACGTGAATTCGTCCTATGATCTGGCAATTCTTCATTCCTAGGCCTTTACTCCAGAGAAATGAAATTATAGTTGCACAAAGAGCCTTGCAGGCTTGGCTGTGGTGGCGCAAGCCTTTAAGTCTAGCACTTGGGAGACAGAGGCAGATGAATCTCTGTGAGTTCAGGACCAGCCTGGTTTACAAAGAGAGTTCCAGGATAGCTAGGGCTACACAGAGAAACTGAGTCTTGAAAAAAAAAACCAAACCGAAACCCAAACAGAACATTGCAAAAGAATGCTCACTGAGGCAAGGGATGAAAGCATCCAGATGTCCTTGACTGGGAAATGGACAAGCAGTGGATGGCCCACAAAATGGCTTCTCAGCAACAAGCAACAAAATACATGTATACTAGGCTAGCTAGATAACAAGACCCTGCTCTAAGAGGTGAAAAACAAGCTAAAGATTTATAAAGATAACCTCACAACATAGATGAGCCCAGGAAACTTGCTAAAAGACACAGCGGCTTCAAATTATACAATTTTCTACAGAGTAAAGGAAAAGGAAACTTGAAGACACAGATTTGTGCCTACTTGGGGTTGAGAGTCAGCACAAGGGTCATTAAAATGGTAAGGATATCTTCAACTTGAATTACGATGGGGCGAATTTACTAAAAACGACTGAAAACAGGTGAAATCACTTAAAATAGGTAAATATTATCATACATCAGTTATATAACATACAAGTTTTATTCTTACAGTTTTTATTTTATGGGCTTGATGTTTGCCAGCACACATGTGTATCACATGTATGCCTGGTGCCTTATGAGGTCAGAAGAGGAATTAGATTCCTGGGACTGGAATTATATACTATTCTAAGCCACCATGGGGGTGCTCTTAACTGCTGAGCCATTTCTCCAGCTCAATGCAATTTTTTTAATGACAATATTTGGGGGGGGTATCTGGGAATCGCAGAAAAAACCACTCAAACACTGATCTCAGTCAAATAGGGATGGTTTATTACTTATCACACTGAGTGAGGGTGGGTACCAGTGCCATCAGGTAGATCATAGCCAAGGTCGATGATGTAATAGGCAAGACAGTCCTTCGTCACAAAGGAAATCTGTGGACGTTTGAGAGAACTTAATGAGGCTAAGAATAATTTTCAGCATCCGTGACTTGAGGTCCTGCTTTCAGAGGACTTACAGATACATGCAGCACACAGCACCCATTCATTCTTAAGTCTAGGCAGTCAGTCCTGGTACCAGCGTCTTTAAAAAAGAGACTCCACAGTCAACTCCCGCCCTTTCCCATCCTTATTAGAAAGAGATTGATCAGCAACTAGGAAACATGAAGACCATGCAGAGGCACTGCCCTGATCAGTGATGAGGAACCCACTTACTCTGAATTCCTGCTGAGTTCACTTCTTCCTCACTTGGTTTCCTTGGAGACGGCTGTACTGTTCATATTCCCGGTCCTTGAGGGGCTGAAGAGGACAGCAGCAGCATCAACTCATTGCTCTATCCATCATTAATTAATATGAAGCATGGTAATTGACTATTTTTATGAACAAAACCTTGGGATGGCTGCTTCACAGCTCTAGGAGCCAAAAACGAATGAGGAGAGGAAGACCACATGGAGTTTCCTTGGGTGGTTCTCTCAGTCAGTGCGTTCTTGAGCTTTTACCCCCACGAGATCCTCATCCCTGTCTCTTAGCCTTTCTCTTTATTTCTCTCCCATGCTATCCCACACAGCGACCATTGTGTTGTGTGGCGTGCCATAATTAGCATCTCATCCCTGCAGTAGCTCTCCAAATAACTTGCCTCCAGGCCCAGAGATCCACCCCAACCGACCACAGTACTGTTTTTCTCATCCCTGCTTCTTTACCTGGTAGACCTGTTCATTTTGCAACAGAGTCTGCTTGTCTGAAGCTGCAGAAAAAAATAGAGAAAATATATATTCAAAGACAGAATGATAATAAATTGAATTATTCACATAATAATTCTGGATAGAAAAGGTAGCAGAAGAATACGGACCACTTCCAAAAGTCAAAAGAAACTACACACAAGAATATATACGGCGCAAGTCCATTTCTACAAAACTAGAATGAAGCAAAACAGCTCTGTGGTCAGGATAGTGCTTATGCTTAGGGACAGGTGGTGGCTGGAAGTGACCATCAGTGGGACATCTATGGTGTTGGTAATGTGCTGTCTCTTAAACTGTCAGATGCATGAGTACATTTACTTTGTTCATTTTTTAAAGCTATATTCTTATGGTTCACTTTTCTATATGTAGACTTCTTCTGGAAGGACTGGGGGTGTAGATCACTTGGTTGAGTGTTTATCATGTGTGAGATCATGAGTTTGAGGCCCGACACTGCATATACTGGGTTTTATAGCATATACTTGTGAACTGGAAGCTTGAGGTCATCTTCAGCTACATAAAACTCTCTCTCTCATTTTAAAGAATGTTTTTCTTTCTTCTTTCTTTCTTTTTTTTTTTGGGACAGGATCTCACAATGTAGCCCTGGCTGACCTGGAGCTCTCTATGTAGATCAGTCTAACCTTAAACTTAAAGTGATCCTCCTGTCTCAGCTTCCCAAGTGCTAGGATTGTAGATGTGAGCCTGAGTGCTAGGGTTGTAGATTGGCTTCAATAAAGAAGTTTGTATTTTTGAGACAGGGTTTCATGACATAATCCTTATCTGGCCTGAAACTTGATATATAGATAACACTGGCCTTAAACTCACAGAAATCCCTCTGCCTCTACCTCTGGAGTGTTGGAATTAAAGGTGTGTGCCATTATGCCTGTCTTCAGCATAGCATTAAAACAGATAGATAGATAGATAGATAGATAGATAGATAGATAGATAGATAGATAGATAGGCAGGCAGGCAGACAGGCAGAAAGGCAGACAGGCAGACTGATAGACAGGGAGGAAGAGCATGGTAACTCATGTCTCTAATCTCAGTCCTTGGGAAGAACACCACAGATTTGAATCAGCCTGAGCTACACAATGAGTTCTACCGAGGGCTACTGTATGGAATCCTGTCTCAGAAAACAATAACAACAGCAACAGAAAAGAAAAAGAAAAAGAAAAGAAGAAGAAAAAGAAAAAGGAAAAGGAAAAGGAAAAGGAAAAGAAAGGCCAAATTTTAGGCCAGGCAAATATTCTGGGATAATCGGAAATGCCTTTCTTATCATACTTCCTATCCCACAGAGACATAAGGTCATCGATTATTTTAATTCACAATATGCACTGACTCAGTCTCCCCACTGGCTCTATTTTGACAAGAAGGGAGGCAAGGGTTTAGTTGGTCCTATCTCTCAGAGAAGGACATTCTTTTACTTCTTGTATCTTCCAGTACACGGACATGATCTCAAGGCTTCACACATAACATGTAACACTGAGCTATATCCCCAGCTTGTTTGCTTGCTTGCTTGTTTGTTTATTGAGACAGGATCTCCTGTAGCCTAGTGACTTTGCATTCACTACATAGTCTTGTACGACCTTGAGCTTTGGATCTTCCAGTCTTTGCCGCTCAAATACTGGGATTCCAGGGTTATGACACCATGCCAAGTTTTATTCAGTGCTAGGGTCTGAATCCAGCGCTTGATCAAGCTAATTAGGTGTTCTTCTAACAGAGCTACATCTCCAGCTCCCCCCTCGGCCATTTCAGACAGGCTCTTATGTAGACCAGGCTGGCCTCAAACTCTGTATGTAGCTGAAGATAACCTTGACTTTCTGATTCTCTAGCCCCTGTGTCGTGAGGGTTGGGATGGTAGGTATATGCACCACATCTGGTTAAACTGGTTCTGATGCATTGGACCTTAGGCATCCTGCAAACCAGGTAAGCACTTTACTAACTGAAGTATATCTCCAGGCCCCAGCCTTTTACAAATTTTATTTTAAGACAGGGTATGGCTCTGTTGCCTTGGCAGGCCTTGAACTCAGGGCCCTCCTGCTTCAGCCTCCCGAGTGCCTAGGATTACAAGCAAGTACCACCACATCTAGCTTCTTTTACCTCTTGACTGGCGAACTCCATCCTGTCCAGCAATGAAGTATACACCAACAGCAAGGAAGAAAATGCTGATGATTTCAGCGAAGATAAAGCCGGACACAGTGCCCATATTTAGCTCAACACAGTTCTCACACACTGTGGGGAACAAGGCAAAGGGCAGAGGCAGACCTCTTTCAGGATGGAAGGCAATTCTTGCATGCTCTTGTCCTCCTGCCCACCAGCACTAATGCCTCCCTCCTGGGCAGCAGGCGCCTCCTTCCAGTTTTCATCTTTGGAAAGTCGCTGGAAGTCTAAACAAGTCTACAATCAGGAGCTAGGTGGGGAAGGAATACCTGCTCTCCACTTTCTACAGCCCTTCTCTCCTCCATGTTTCGCATCAATCCCGGGTCCCCTCCTCCTAACTGACTTATGCTCTAATCCATGAGGTCCACCCAAAGGTTAAGCAGGTTGTACAGGGATATGATTCTTTAAGGAGCTGTAGACTGGTTGATATAAAACACAGTCTAGCCACTATTCCCACAGATCACTGCTCAGCATCAATTCCCGCCTGTCCTGGATGGTAAGGCCCCCAGAACAGTAAGTACTGCTGGCTTCCCAGCAGACATAGCGAAGGGGTCACATACGTCTGTAGTACACTTGCAGGAGCTTCGACTTCTTCTTTGCTCCTTGGCACTGATACATGCCTCGAGGGTCTTTGGCACCGTTGCCCAGATTCCACGTGCTTTTAGTTGCATTTGGAGGACTTATTCTGTGCCCGTCTTTAAGCCATGTGATAGTCTTCTCATTCAAGTCACAAGTCAGAAGTACAGAGCCATCTCCTTGGCTATCATCCACTTTTACCAAATGCTTTTCTGAAAAGGGAAAAATTGTGGCTCTGTTACGGGTCTTCGTAATTGACAGGAAGAGATCATTAGAACACCTTTGTTTCGTTCTTTCTTTCTGTTTTTCTTTCTTTCTGTTCTCCTTCCTTCCTTTCTTTCTTTCTTTCTTTCTCTTTCTATCTAGCTTTCTTTCTTTCTAACTAGCTTGCTCTTTCTTTCTTCCTTCCTTCCTTCCTTCCTTCCTTCCTTCCTTTCTTTCTTTCTTTCTTTCTTTCTTTCTTTCTTTCTTTCTTTCTTTGAGACAGGGTTTCTCTGTGTAGCCCTGGTTGTCCTGGAACTCACTTTGTAGACCTGTCTGGCCTTGAACTCACAGAGATCCTCCTGCCATTGCCTCCCAGTGCTGGGATTAAAGAGCATCTCCAGCTGTTAACGTGCATACAAATCACATGTGGATCACGCTAGAATTTCAGGTCTTATTTAGTGGTTCTGGGGACTGAGACCTGTTATTAACACACTCCTGGGTGATGCTAATGATGCTGGCTCACATATTTTTGAGTCATGACTCACTTCTACTGCAAGAACCAGACAATTCACTGCTGAGGTCCAGGAAAGCTGCCCAGAATGGGTCCTAGTAGGACATTGCTTTGGTTGATAGTGGAAATGTCAGTTATTCACTTCATCTTTTCAAAATTGTTCCCTTTCTAAATCACAAGACTATTGCTTTAAAAAAAAAAGAATGAATGAGTGAATGTGTTTGTGTGTATATGTGTGTGTGTGTGTGTGTGTGAGAGAGAGAGAGAGAGAGAGAGAGGGAGAGAGAGAGAGAGAGAGAGAGAGAGAGAGAGAGAGAGAGAGAGAGAGAGAGAGATGTAGAGAGATGCTACAGAGGGACAGAGGAGAGGGTGGATATTCTAGAACTGGAGTAGCAGGCAGTCGTGAGCCATCCCATGTAGATGCTAGAAACTGAACGTAGGTCCTCTGGAAGAGTGGGAAGTTCTCCTGACTTCTGAGCCAGCTCTTCCTCCCCTGAGACCACTGTAGGAAGCCATACTTCTGTGGAGTTCTTCAGAATTTGAGAATAGAGAGAAACCATTTCTCTTACCTTGTTTTTGCTGGGCCACGGTGCCTGTAAAAACAGAAGAAAGAGAAAGGATCAGCTGGGCACAGAGTCGTTCTGGTGGGCCAGGGCATTTGTGTGATCATGTGAGGTCAGGATTGAGAGAGATGCTAATCGGCGGCCATGGCTGTGTCTGTGCTTCTTTCCTGGATGTAGCCCGAATTACCAAATTGAATCACACTGTGTTTAATCGAACATGACTGTGATCTTTGGTCTACCTTTCTGGGTGGGGCTTCCTTCCTTCTTTGCTTCCTTCTCCCCTCTTCCTTCCTCCTTCCCTTCCTTCCTCCTTTTCTTTCTCTTTCTTTCTTTCTTTCTTTCTTTCTTTCTTTCTTTCTTTCTTTCTTTCTTTCTTTCCTTCCTTCCTTCTTTCTTAAGATTTACCTTATTTTTAGTTGTGTGTATCTGTGCATAGACGTCAGAACGAGACCATGTGTGCATGAGAATTCAGCTTCTTGTGGAGGCCAGAGGCGTAAGATCTCCTGGAGCTGGCGTTGACCTCTCCAGACTCCGAACTCTTGAGAACAGAGGAGGCCTTTGTTTATCTTTTTACTCTGGAGTCTCAGATATCTGGATCTCACCAGGCTTGTTGAGCAGCTAAGCAGCTTTGTGGACAAATAGTCCTTGGGTCCATCGTATACAGCCTTTTCTCCCAATTTCCTTATCTGGGCTGGGCTGTGTGTGTGTGTGTGTGTGTGTGTGTGTGTGTGTGTGTGTGCGTGTGTCTAAATGACCAGAATGTGGTGATTTCTCGAGGATGGCTGGCCTACAAGGAAGCCCAGGAATCCACCATCAGCCTCTGCCTTCCTACTGCTGACGTGATTAAAGAATGTGGCCCACACTCTCATTTGCAGTGGCTTCTAGGGACCGAAGTCTTGCAGCAAATGTCTAACTGCCTGAGCTGTCACTCCGGCTGCACTTGCTCTTTTCAGCTACTTTCACGTCTAAGATGGCGGCAGCGAAATCCTCTCCCCAGCCAATTTAGCCCTCTGGACCCTGTGCTTCTTTCCAGCACAGAGCAGGTGGAGGCTTCATTTTTTGCCTCTGCTTTTTTGACTTCTAAGATGACAGGTGAAGATGGCTCAAGGTTCATGAGGATTCCAATAACCCTGCCTCCCTGCTCAGGCCTTCTTCTCATGAGCCTTCCCAATGCGGTCAGACACTCGAGTAAACTCTTACCTTGAAGAAGAGAGATCACCAGGAAGAGGCCAGCCAAACCCTTCCCCTGCTCCATGTTAGTTTCTTTGCTTCTCCAGTAGAAGTGTCGAGAGTTCCTTAGTAGCCGGCCAACCAGCCACCCAGCCACCCAGCCTGTGCAGCAGCTGCCTGGCTCCGCCCAGCATCCGTTGAGCTGGGTCTCTGAGTAGAGGCAACACCAGGTGTCCCCAGCCTCTACTGCAGAGTGTGGGGAGCAGGGGCCCCAGCAGGGGTGCTGATGCCCTGGCATATCTCTTGTTTTCTCTTCCTGTTGTTAAGGCTTGCAGGAAAGCAGGTGGCAGGGAGTGAGAGTGAGGGTTCTAGATTCCCACTTGGAAACCCCTTTACCCCTAGAACCTCTATGCATAATGGGTTGAAGACTCCTCTGAGACTTTTTCTTCATGACAGTGACAAGTGTCCCTGCCTGTAGTTCTTGCTAGGACTGGACTTGTTTGTCACTTGATCCCAGAGCTCATAGATTTAGGCAGGACTTTTAGGCTGGAGTTCTGAATGGAAAAGCATCTTAGAGTAGACCTTCCTTAAGAGACTTTTGCCATTGTTCTTTTGAGAACATCTAAACGGTACCTACCTGGAAGAAAACATCCCAATGGGATAAGTAGCTTATTTCTTGGTGCATGGCTGTGGGCTAGTTCCAGGGTATCAGGCTATTTTCTTCTTTAACCAGTCAACACAGAAAAGAAATTCTCAGACTTTCTATGTGACATCAGGCACAAAGGATAATTTTGTCCACAGACAGATGACCTTCTGACTACAACAGTGTGGAAAGTTAGATTCCCACAGCCCATGATAGAAAATGTCTATTGTCTCCTGGGGAGGCTCAATTCAATATTATTAAGAAGACTCATACTGAGAGGGCTTGATGTGGCAGGGATCATGGAAACACTTCTCCCCAAGTCCTTAAAGTGATGTTGAGGGAGACAAACTCTGAGACACTGTGTGTGGTGCCATGGGTACAATGTGCTGGACCTAGGATTCAGATGTCTGGCTGAGAGGGTACTCAAATCCATCTTCCCACTGGCTAGAAGCAGCTTGATGTGGTGTCCCAGAGAGTCCTGTGAAGGGTTCTGAGACTCGACAGAAACGAGAGGAACTGCTAATGTGGCTTGTGTAATGGGCTCATAGCTTCTCTCAGTGGATCTGAAGAGGTGGCACACTTTCTTGTTCATGGGTAAAAGTAGTTGTGTTGTCAGTAGGAAGCCCAAAATTTACTTTGTTTCCAGTGACCCAGGAAAGGCTATTCTAAATTTCCTTACATCTAGAATTCGGAATCAACTTCCCTCATATTCTCTGCCCTGCCTCATCCCAAACTCTCTGCTCCAGAAAGAGCAATCTGTGCCTGTTCGTGTCTTACTCTACCCCTAGCCCACTCTTGCCTTGACAGCTTTATATCATCAAAGGCAGAAGAAGGTAGAGAGGCAGAGTTCTTCTAGCCCCTCCCCCACTCTTCCTTTCTCTGAATACCCATGAGTCTGTTGACGGAGGGGAGTGCTCGCTCACCCAGGCTGGTCGTCCGGTGACTTGCCTCTATTCCGTGGATGAGTCCCTGTGGAAGATGGAGCACAATGGGATTCTGGTTAGTCTGATACTGGCTACTGTTCTCCCCCAAGGTAAGTGAGACATCTTCAGTTGTGTGGAGGATGGACCCGAGAAGGGCATTATTACTGAGAGAAGTCCACTGGAAAGTGCATCTCAGTTTACCAGGCTGGGGACGATAGAAGGTTGAGGCTAGGGGATAAGAAGCAAGCATTTGGCTTTGACCTACTCCAGCCAAGGCTCACATTGGTTTTGATGGTGTCTCCAAACTCTTTGGACCAGACATCTGTAAGAAATGGTTCCACATTGCATGTCCCTAGGCCTAAGACTAGTAAAGGAAGAAGTTATACCCATTGCCCCGTCTAAGGCAAATGGCCTCTTGGAGTAGGATTCTTGGTCATGTGACCACCTGGAGCCACAGCTCAGAATTTAGGAGTAATCTTTAAGAGAAATATTAGCTTTAGCTGAATGGGAAGGACAGCGGGAGGATATGTTATATTTAAGTCCGGAAGTGCCAACTCTTTCTCTGTCTGCTTTTAAAACAGAAAAGTGGGCTGGGTAGATAGTGCAGGGGCAGGTCTCTAGGAGTGCAAAAACAAAACAAACAAACAAAAAAACCCGAAGACAAACAAACTCCAAAACAACCCTGCAAAGCTCACATCTCAGAACTCAGCAGTCCCAGGAAAACTGGGTCAAATGGTTACCCTAAGAGCTGTCCTGGCCACCAGAGATTTCTACAGGAAGTAACTCCAAAGAAGACGGGACTTTAAGAGGAGAAAATGATATACACCTGTCTTCTCTAGCATACTCATATATATTCCTGCTTCAGAGGCAGGAGCAGCCATTTTGGCGTTTTCTGGAGGATGCTCTTGTGTTCAAATGGGTGACTAAGTAATGAAGCGCAGTGACACACAGGCTCCAGGTGAGGCTGACTGTAGATGTGGCAGTGCCCTCTGGGCTGTGAGGACGTTCTCAGGCTTTCTGGGAAGGCTCAGTGTGGTTATTTCTAGTTCACTCCGACTCCCACCTGTCCCACGAGACTTGACGTATATGGAGCCTCAGGCATAGAGTTGATGCATATTGGTGGTCCTTTCTCCTTAAGCAAGCATGGAAAAGACAGTAAAAATTATAGGGGCACAGGAGCCACTCACCCCAGAAAGTAGTTGAAGGCTCTCACTAGGTAAGCTTTGAGAATTTCAGCACAATTCACATTGGCTGTGAAAGTGGCTCTCATGCTACTCTTTCCCCGGTATGGGTATTTTACATTACAACAGTAACACACCAGGCCTAACGCCTGAGTGAACTCGACCTTGGGCAGGGCCTCGTTCCTCTCTAGAACATTTCCTAAGACCCTCACAAATAAGACTACTTGCTTTGTTTACCGTGAAGATCTCCTGCCTCTGGCATCCCTAACTCTAAACATTTGTTCGGTCAATTGTAACCCTGTTTGATGCCCATACCAACCACTCCGTGAACTAATTCATTTAGGTTTCTTAGCAACTCTGGGGATAAGAACCTCAAAACCCTCCAAAATGGTGTATATAGCTGTTGTAGAGAAGTGATGCATCACTCACTCCTTGGGAAGCCATTCTGGAGTGCCTCTCTTAACACTCATGCTTAAAATCTATATTAAAATACCCTTCTATTAATAGAATATAAATAAATTATATTAAGATCAACCCAGCTCATCTTAAAGTTTTCTGTTCAAGAAGATCTGGGTTTTACTTAAGTTTCCTCAAAGATTAAAGAAACTCCTCAGGCTGTTGCTGGTAACAGCATCTGTGTCCAGCCGCCTCTGACAGAACTACCAAACTACTTTTTCCCTCCCTTTTGAGATGGGAATCTCACTCATGCTGTAGCCCAGGCTGTCTTGGAACTCATTATGTAGCCTAGGTTGGCCTTGCTATCTCAGGCCTTCTCCTGTCTCAGCCTTCCAAGGGATGAGATTCCACATGCGAGTCACGGTGCCAGTAACTATATATACATTATATGTTATTATATATTATATATATGCAGTGCTGGAGATCAACTCTAGGGCATTTCATATGTCTCTGCCATTGGGTTATGTTCCCAGAGAATCTTCTTACATGGGATCACTAGGCTGGTAATTCATTACAGCTCCTCTCTGCCACAGGGGTCACTCTTTCATAGTGAGTGTCTCATTACCCTGGCAGACACTGGGACAGAGACAACAGAGAAGAGGACGAGAAGTTACAGTGAGAAAGTTATTGGCTAGGAAGAGGAATTAGAAGCCTTTAGGATAAGAGGCACAATCTCCAGGCTAAGAATATCCTCTGCCTTCTCAGGTCTCTTGGGGACCCCAGCAGTCAAACCGGTGGTCTAAACTTAATTTCAGGAAGGTTCTCGGATCAACACAGCTTCATGGTTTTTGCTTTTGCCCCCAAATCCCTCAGGATCTGTGTCCTAGTTTGAATTCTGTTGTTGTAATAAAAGACTTTGCTTGGAAGCCACTTAGCAGAGGAAAGGATTTATTTGGTTACAATTTCAGGTCAGTCTATCATTCAGAGAAGTCAGGTCAGAAACGCAATCAGGAGTACAAAGTAGCAACCATGGAAGGATGGGCTTCCTGGCGCCTTTGCTGGTTCATGCCTATACTGCTAGCTTTCTTAAACAGCCCAGACCCACCTGCCAGGGAATGGTGCTGCCCTCAGTGGTCTGGGCTCCTCCGGCATTAATTAAGGCAATTAAAACAAACTCTTACAGACATATCCGCAGGGCCTATGTAATGTAGGTGATCCCTCAATTAGAGACTCTTCTTCAGGTGACTCTAGGCTGACAGTTAAAGCTAATTTGGACAATCTGCTTGGACTAATCTGCTAATTTGGTTTTCCCCATGCCCTCCATGAACCTGTAGTTCTGGAGAACTTCCTGAAGACTCTCTCTAGTTGCTCCTGCCCCTTTCACTAGGCATCGTATCCCTTACCACACAAATGGTCCGTAAGTATGCCCTTCAGCAGAACAATGAGAAAGCTGCCTCTGACTATGGCATCTTTCTTGTCAGGGAGCCCCTTCAAGATAGAAGTGGTTGAATATGAGGACAAAGTGTTTGTGAATTGCAACACCAGCATCAGGCATCTAGATGGATCAGTGGAAAGATGGTTGACCAAAAATAAATCACTCATCTTGGGCAAAGGCATCCTGGACCCACGAGGGATGTATATGTGTAATGGGACAGAGGAGCTGGCGACGAAGGTGTCGACTGTTCAAGTATATTACCGAAGTATGTGCTCCTGGGCCCACTGGGATGTGTGCACGGGCCCTGTGGGTGTGGGAACATTCTGGCTAAAAGCAGATGGTGGCAAACCAATTTACAAAGGGCACTCATGGTGGTAGGAACCAGATGTGTCCGGGAGTGCTTCAGAATCGGGGAGAGTTTAACTGAGTAAGGCAGAACAGCAGGGCCTGGCTTGTTACTGCTGGCCAGGAGAGGAGCTTAACCCACTTTTCAGTTAAAGCCCCACGAAGGTGACGTGCCTTCAGCAATTCCTTGGGATAAGGGCAGAGGTGGAAATAGCAAGGTCTTTACAGTCTCACTGATGTGTGCGTCTTGGAACGGGAGAGCCTAGGGTCTGTCTAGGATCAGAGATGGTTCCGTGACCTTGAATACTCTCTTCCTCCTCTCCCCAACAGTGTGCCAGAACTGTGTGGAGCTGGACTCAGCCACCATGGCTGGTGTCATCATCACTGATCTCATCGCCACTCTGCTCCTGGCTTTGGGGGTCTACTGCTTTGCCGGCCATGAGACCGGAAGGCTTTCTGGGGGTCAGTTAGTAGGACTTCCCCTCCCTCTCTCTTCCTCTTTCCCTCTCCCTCTCTCTCTCTCTTCTTCTTTTCCCCCTCCCCCCAACCCGTGTGTGTGTGTGTGTGTGTGTGTGTGTGTGTGTGTGTGTGTGTGTGCGTGCGCGTGTGCTGAAAGATGGGGATGGTGGTAGGGCTGGCATCATCTGGAAGTTTCTCTGACAATGTGTTAGGCACTCATAATGTACTACAGGGCGTTGAGAGAACTTGTATGTCTGTGATACCCATGCAGACTTCTGAGGGTAAGAGAGGGTGTGACTGACTTCAGAGCCTACCCACCCCTGCAGCGTTCATAGGTCTCTGCATCTCACCTTCCCAGCTCCCAGTAACTTTCTATCCTTGCTTCTAGCTGTTGACACTCAAGTCCTGTTGAAGAACGAGCAGCTCTATCAGGTAAGCCCTGAGGGAGGTGGCAAAAATGGGAGAAAGGAGTGAAGACTAAGAGACCTGACCAAGAGACCTGACTATAGGGGTTGTGACATGTGTGGGGAGTCCTGAGGGTCGGGGAGGAGGAAGGGTCGGCTTATCCCTGGATCTCTGGAGAAGAGTTCAGATGTGATCGAGTGCCCTGCTTCTCATCTCAGCCTCTTCGAGATCGCGATGATGCCCAGTACAGCCGTCTTGGAGGGAACTGGCCCCGGAACAAAAGGTCTTGAGACGGAGGTTTCTCCGAGTGCTATATCAACGGTGCCTTCCCCTTGTGCTCAACCAATAAAGATGTGTTCCTTCAGTCAGCAGGCGCCTGTGTTTTCCAAAGCATGGGTTGAGAGTTGTCCTAGCATGGCTGAGTTCTGCCCACCTGTGGCCTGTCAGCGGTTCCTCTCCTCAGACCAGACAGGCAGTATGAGGGACAGCTTCCCATCTGGCTCCTTGGTATTTCTAACCCTGTGGGTTTCCTGTGGGGAGGGTCAGCCCAGCCACTCTCCTTCATTGCCTGTTGGTTCCAGTCCCTAGCATAACAACTTCCGGGGTTTTGCCCAGCAAAACAGTCCAGAGCAGGCTGCGATGTTTAGAAGCTGAGCCACAAAGAAGTTTCCATGACGTCATGAACGGGCGCCGCAGAGCAGAGTTTTGGGACTCAGGGTGTGTGTGTGTGTGTGTGTGTGTGTGTGTGTGTGTGTGTGTGTGTGTGTGTGTGTGTGAGAGAGAGAGAGAGAGAGAGACAGAGAGAGAGAGACAGAGAGAGACAGAGAGAGAGACAGAGAGAGAGAGACAGAGAGAGACAGAGACAGAGACAGAGACACAGAGAGACAGACACACAGACACAGAGAGACAGAGACAGAAAGACAGAACTGTCAAGAACTTTCTTCTCACCTGGATTCTGGGGATTGCACTGAGGTCATCAGGCTTGTGTGGCAACTCTTACCCTCTGAGCCATCTTGCCTGCCTTCATCCCCAAATTAATTCAAAATGAAGAACATAATGACTTCCAGGTGTTTCTGACAGTGTTGCGGGTCTTGCACAGTGCGAATTCATTCGGCTTTGGTCCTAACACACAGTGTTTGCTCTAGGCGCTTGTCCACTGCCAGACCAACAACCAACAACCACTGCCTGAACCACCGTGGCTCAGGCTTGAGCTCTTGTGTGCTGTGTTATAGATCGCACTGTTCTTACTGTACATACAGAGTTTCCTGTTGTTGTAGAAACACAGGGGTTTCGGATGGAATCAAAGACTTCTAATATTTTCCCATCCTCCCTCAGCATGTAAATACCAAATCAGTACACCCTGGTGCTGTGTTTGAATGCTTGATTTTCAGATTTCTTTGAGTTGCTGGGTGAGTTTCAAAGAGAGACGTTATATGAATTTTTGCTTGAGATCAGGACAGAAGTTCCAACAAATTTCAAAATGACCCTAAGGATTCATCGGAGAACATATTTATATAGGTTAATGTTCTCGGCATTGACAATAATAAAATGTAAAAAAAAAAAATCGGAGATTGAGTTTCGTGAAGCCCAGGGTAGCCTCAAACATATTATGTGGCTAAAGATGACTTGCAGCTTCCACTTTTATTAGCATTACAAGCACATGCCACCACTCTTGGTTTTTGCAATGGTGTGGATCAAACATGGGACCTCATGTATACTAGACAAGCACTCTACCAATTGAATTACATCCCCAGGCTTAAAAAATCTCTCTCCTCTCTCTCTCTCTCTCTCTCTCTCTCTCTCTCTCTCTCTCTATCTATATATATATATATATATATATATATATATATATATATATATATATATCCCTGGCTGGTTTGGAACTTGCTACAAGGTCTAAACTGGCCTTAAACACTCAGCAATCTTCCTTCCCCTCCCTTCCAAGCATCGAGATTACTGGAATGTACTGTCACACCATCTTTGCTCTCTCCCAATTTAGATGTTGATGGTATTAGCAGGTGGAGCCTCTGTAAGAGGCTGGGTCCTGAGGACAGAACCCTCCCAAATGGGATGAGTGCCTTTACCAAAGAGGCTTCTGAATGAGTGCTTGCCTCTTCTGCCACAAAACCTCCAGCTCTTTCCAGCGCCTTGTATTATGAAGTCGGAGCAACTATTTCCAGCCCTGATAGCTGCAGAGCTTTCTCCTTATCCTTTCAAGTGCGTTGCCTGGTCTTCGGCTGGAGATGGGAGGGGCTCCTCTTCAGGTCTTTAGACTCCTATGCTCTCCTAAAACATTTTTGCTGTCCTCTGAACCCCACTGAGTCTCCAGCCTGTTATCTTTGTGAACTGACATTCCTCGAAGAGGCTGCATGTGTGTTGAAGACTCTGAAGACTGATTAGAGCTCTTGTGGTTGTGGAGAGTTGGGATGGTGCAGAACTAGATCCACGGTTATCTTGGGCCATCAATGGTCCAGAAGCTTCCGCCAACCCCAGTGCTAAGAAAGTCATCAGATTGGATCGGAAACCTAGAGATTCCTTGTTGTAATTTGCCCACCTGCTGTTCCCAACAATGCATTCGGCCAATGCATGCATTTAGGAGTTTATTTTATGACTACAAAGAAACAATACTGACTGCCAGGGGCATTTGGTGGATAAGAGTGCTGTGCAAGCATGAGTTCAAGTCCCCAGCACCCATTTGAAAAGCTGAGAATGGCTACAGCAGAGACAGGTGGGTCCCAAGAGTGTCTGGCCAGCCTGTCTTAAGGCAATTGGGTGGTAGATGAGAGAGGGAGACACTGGTGACTCTTTGGACGTCATGCCATGTGTGAGCACACCTCTCTACACACAGTTCCCATAGTGGAACAGGGCAACCTGGATCAACGTTCAAGGGTGTGGCACTCATAGTTGACTCAAGATAATTGACTTCTCTACTTTTTTTCATTAAAAATATTTATTTTATTCTACATTTTTTTTTTTTTGAGACAGGGTTTGTTTGTGTAGCCCTGGCTATCCTGGAACTCACTCAGTAGACCAAACTTGTCCTCAAACTCAGAGGTCCACCTGCCTCTGCCTCCTGAATGCTCGAATTAAAGGTGTGCACCATCACACCTGTCAAAAGATTTATGGGTTTTTTGTGTCTTTATGTGTATAAGTCGCATGTGTGTAGATGCCCAAGGAGGCAGAAGAGGGTTTCAGAGTCTATAGAGCAAGGATGCTGGAATAGGATTCCGGTACTCTGACAGAGCAGGGAGTACTCTTAACTACTGAACTCTCTCTCCAGATCCTGCCCCTTCCCCCCTTTTTCATCTTTTAAAAGTGTGTGTGTGTGCATGGGCACACGAGCACACACTTCATGACACACTTGTGGAGGTCACATGAAGGTAATATTATGTTTTAAATGTAAATTGCTGTGCTAACCTGTAAGGCCCACTTGCCCAAGCACAGACAACTTCCTGAGATGTTGGGAGCTGTTGTTTATGTAAGATAATAAGCCATGAGTTTTTCTTCTATCAACAAGCTTGGTTGCCCCACCTGCGCAGATGTGCTTAATCACGTGTGGGTGGGAGATCTACAGTCAGGATGTATGCTTGCTCCTGATTGGACAAACATAGGAAGTATGTAGCCTTGTGGATTTTGCTTTTATAAGCCCCTGACTAATGTAATTTGGGGCCAGAGTCTGGGAATACTGGGTATGGACCTGACCAATATCCATTGACCTGGCCAGTCTTTAATAAAGCTTGCTTCAGATTTGGCTCTAAATTTGTGGTAGTGCTCTTATTCTCACTTGATGGAACTAATATTTTCTGGAGGCCCCAGCGACATCAGACCACTCATCCAAATTCTAAGGCCTGACTCTTACTCTGGGACTCGGGCTGAAGGGCCACCTCAGGTGGTGCCCACTCTGATATGTTCCAAGGTTCTGAAGTGTACTTTCAGTTTCCTGGACTATTAGAGTGAACTACCATGCGGAGAAAAACAGCAGGCATCTATGGGGACCTCCCCTGGTAAGTTAAACTAACTTCCTGTGACATCTGGTTCTGTTGGGATTCCCATCTGGGATGAGGAGGGATTCTGTGGAACCCAAATATTCTCCCATCCAGGACAAAAAATAAGATGTCGCATCCACCAACCTGAGGTTCTTGGTCTGGTTTCCTGTCTTGTCTTTGCAGAAGTTTTGTTGCAAGATGGAAATGGATCAGATTCACCTGAACGTATGAATGATGGTGGCCACATGTTTTGTTTCTGACTTGTCTCCTTTGAGTGCGTGAGCTTTTTATTTCTGTGTTTATTTTCACTGTCTCTGTCTCTTGTACTTTCTGGGTTCTGTGTTTATTGGTTTTGTTTTTGTTGTCCCTGTCACCACCTGATGCCAGCCTCTGCTGCTGTTTACCATGGCAGCTTCCATGGACAGTGATCAGAATTTCATGTCTCCGAGCCTTCTGGTCACTGGATTCAGTTTAGCAGGTGTCTTAGTTAGGGTTTTACTACTGTGAAGGGACACCATAACAGGGGTAACTCTTATAAAAGAAACCATTTAACTGGGGCTCTGGCTTACAGTTTCAGAGGTTCAGTCCATTATCACCGTGGTGGGAAGCAGGGCAGAATCCAGACGGACATGGTGCTGGAAGAGCGTAGAACTCTACATCTGGATCCAAAGGCAGTAAATAGCAGGAGGCTGTCTTCTGCTCTGGGTGGAGCTTGAGCATAGGACATTAACGCCCACCCACCACAGTCAGGCACTTTCTCCTACAAGGCCATACTTACTCTAACAAAGCCACACCTCCTAACAGTGACACTTCCCATGGGCCTTATTCAAAGCACCACAGTAGGGATTCATATATCTTTGAGTGTGAATATTAAACTTGGGGTTTTTTTTGTCCTGTCTTATTGAAAAGTTGGCTCTAGAGTTGAGTTCTGGCTTTCCCTTCTTGCAACCCAAGCATGGTTATTTAAATTTCCTCTCTGTCCTATGTCAGGGAAGCCACATGATTTTGTGACAGGGAAAAGAGAACAAAGCAGAGCACCTTAGACGACTGGTTTCATTTAACTGCCTAAAACTTCTCCTAGGATATAAACTTCATCTCAAGATTTGTAAGACTATTATGTGAGTCTCTGTACCTCAAGACTTGTAAGTTTACTAGATATGGTTAAAAGTCTATAAAATCAGTAACAGAATGTTAATTAAAATTCATAATACAGGGAGTTGACAGAATGTAGATATAACTAATCTTAAAGGGACCGTGTTGCATGATGCTATCTTGGGCTATAAGCAACATGTGGCTTGCTGTCATCTTAACTGCTGTCCCCCAATGGGATGGAGGCTGCCCCATGGCTGGAAGCCATAATTTGTTAGGATTGGAGAGGGTGAGTGACATGTGACTTCACCACCATCTTGACCAAGGTGACAAGGTATAACCTAACCAAGGAGGAAACAACAGGTCTCCAAGATATTTTGGGTTAGGATGGGTTTTTGCATGACAATTCTTGTCCTGGAAACAAGTTATTAAAAACAAGGTTTATGAAAGATAAGATTAAAAGCAATGCTTGTTTAATAAGGTATTAAAGCTGTGCCTCCATGTGTTCTGTATACCATAATGTACCTCCTGCTGGCAGCCACACTTTGTAATGTAAGAGTCATCCAAGGGGTAATGGTTTAAAAGGCATGGCGAAGTCATGGAGAGGAGCTGAGGCTTGGCACTTTATAAAATGTGTTTCATTATTATGTCCTTTATTAATATATAACTTAAGAAATAAATAGGGTTGGGGATTTAGCTCAGTGGTAGAGCGCTTGCCTAGGAAGCGCAAGGCCCTGGGTTTGGTCCCCAGCTCCGGAAAAAAAGAAAAAAAAAAAAAAAAAAGAAAGAAATAAAAGGCTAAAGAGTTAGGCCCACAGCTGTAAGCACTAAACACTAAACATTAGAAACTTGGATATTCCTATCTATGGTAAAGCAAGTCCATAGAATGTCTCTTCTTACCACAGGTCTATCCAGGCTGACAGAGGCTGACTTAAGAAGCTTCCTTGGCTTTGCTAACTTTGTTAGGCTTTAGATATTTTGAGAAGCTGAGTCTTACAGGAAGCTGTGATATTCTGTAATGGTGTGCTATGAACGGACCAGGAGAGTAAAGGTGCCAGTCTCCCTATGGACTGTTTTTTACGATTTAAAGTTTTATTTTGACAACAAAAGAACTTCAATTCAGAAACTGTTATTTTTAAGGCTAAACCTAACAGGGATAAAGCCATATAATCTGAATCTTATAAAAACTACTAACGTATCGTAAACTGTTAGAGATAATTAAGACACTCATGTTAATAGTCACTTTATGAATGATTAAATTCTTTAATATGTTCAGAAATATGCTAGTAGTCATGCTAAATACTAATGAAATTTATTGCAGGAATAACCTTTATTTAGCTTCTTGTATATATTTTCTAGGTTAAGCCTAAAGCAAACAACGAAAATCAAATAAAATTTGCTTAAAACCATGTATATTTAATAGATAATGGTCTTCAAACTTTTTAGAGATCTGCAGAATATGGCACTTAAATATTTAATAGAAAATCCTTCCTGTGGTAGAAATGCCACTTCCTAGAAGCAACCCCAAGATCTCCAAAGAAGATGGAAGGGGCACAGACCTGAATCATGGTCAAGCTAACCACTTGGAAAAACTGCCCCATGCCTTGCCTGATGCCAAAGCCCTGTACAACCTGTGGACACTGTTGACAGCCTACTCTGCCTAGGTCAAGGTAGGCCAATTTCCCTTAAATCCTCATCCACAGGAAAACCTCTCAGACCTCCTGGGTTTGGTAGCTGAAGGTCTGTGCTGTCCTGTGGAGAAGCTGAAAATGTAATGCTGTCTTATGTGATAGCCAAAGACTTATAAACTCTGAGGCCCAATGAAGTTAGTGAGACCATAGGAGCCCCATAGGGTAATTGTCTGGGTAGCTGGTAAGTCTTTATCATTTGAATTGATACAGAGGCCATTTGGTTCCTACTTCTTGTTATAATTTATCCTTCTCTGATCTCTGATGGTGTTGAGGACTGACTAGCTCTCTCAGTGTGGCAGCAGGAGGCACCCAGCTTCTCCCCAAGGCTGTAGCTACTTTGTTAGTTCATTTCATCTGTAAAAATCAGCTCTTGCACTTTCTAGAGTTGCTAGGCCCTTCTGCTGTGAGAGGCAGCCAGGTGCGCCTTGCTAAGAGGCTTCACGTTGAAGGATAAACAGGTTTCAAGTGGAACCTTTTACTGCTCCTTTATTTAAAAAGGTTGTGTTTTTCAGGGACTCCTCTCAGTAATCAACTACTTGTGTGTCATGGAAAATGATTGGATAGAAATAAAAGGTTTCAAGCTTAAAAAAGATCTGAAGACCTGAGGAAGTGATTCAAGGTGTACAAAAAACAAGAAATGTTTCAGATTCCGTTCCTTCTTGCTATGCTATCATCAGACTAAGGTTTCAAAAAGTTCAGAGTTTTCACATTGAGCAGTGGAGTTCTGATCAGCTGGTGAAGCACTGACTGCCGTGATCCATTGCTAGCTCAAGCTTTTAAACTCCTTTGGTTGTTTTCTGAGTGCAGACTTAATGGCGCTTCTCTTCAGGCTCAAAACATCTCTGTCCAGTCTACATACCCAGCCCCCTGGACAGAGAAAAGAAAGTATAGCCTTTTAACTGCAAGCTTTCTCTATGACTCAAAGGCATGAGTCTACTCCAGCCATTTTGCAGACACACCTGCCAGCTGCCTTTTCTACAATGTGGATTTTTTTTTATATATCTTTTTTTTTTTCAACGTGGATTTTAGTACAGATTACAAACACTGGTAAACTTCTGTCCCTGGTCTATATCTGTCCCAGCAGAATTTCTACTCGGCTGACAAACACCATCCAGGAGTCAGCTGTGGACAACAACCTGTTCCAAACGACCGAAAGCCCTGGACTTGCTCAAAGCCGACGTGGAGCAGTCCAGCAGATATGGTTGCTCCCTGTCCCTTCAGCTGGGTCAGATAAACAGATGCTTCTGCTGCATCCCCCATTGGCTGAATCCCCTCCTGGCCTCTGACTAGTGTTCCAGCCTTCCAGGGCCCTGGCAGTGATGTCCTAATTTCTTCAGGAAGTACTTAGAGAAGAGAGCGCATTACCCTTTACCCTCTACAAAAGGCTGGAATGTTAGGTCAAAAGGAAACTCCATGGTCCATGGGACAAATAGGTACCTACAGATCCTATTGGCGTAGGAGGAAAGGTACCTACCTGCTAAAACCAAACAGACCCAGATCTATTAACGAGTAGATTCATTAGCTGAAGTACGTCTAGGACATGGTAGGACACGCAACCTGCTCTATGTAAAGTAAGGCCATTGTGTGGCTTTAAGAAAAAAAATTGTCGTTTCTCTGCAAACTACTCAGGAATCATCAGAGATAGTCCGGCTGTACTAAAACAAACAAACAAACAAACAAACTACAGAAAAACAGGTCCTGAGATGAGACAAATGATGGGTTCCCATTTTCATTTTCTGGCTCCTCCTAGACAGTACTTCTGCTGTCAGTCATCACAAGGCTGTTTCTGCTAATTACTAATAACCATGTACCATTAATGCCTTAACTAGATATGTAAATTGCTGTCTGGGTGCCATTAATATGGTTATTAGGTCTTAATATGAGCTGGTACCCACTACAGAGTCAAGGATTTGACTCAGGATGCACAACTCAAGAAGGAAACGTGATGGCCAACATTGTGTTTAAGTTTAAATCACTGTGCGTAAGAGATTTAACTGTTAAACACAATACCTCTAACCTGTAAGCCCTGCCTGCCCAAGGAAGATAATTTCCTGGAATTGGGGGTGCTGTTGTTTATGTAAGATAATAAGCCATGAGTTTTTGCTTCTATAAACACGCTTGGTTGCCCCAAACGCACAGGATGTACCTGGTCGCCCATTGTCAGCAGGTTCACCGCCCAAACGAACATCGGGGTGCATACTCACCCCTGACTAGATAAAGGTGGAAAGTAGGTGGCCTTGTGGGCTTTGCTTTTTTAAGCCCCTGACTTACAATCGTGCTCTGGAGATAGTGGGTGGGGACCTGGCCAGTATCCACAGACAGGACCAGTAAAAAGCTTGCTTCAAATTTGTCTCAGAAATTGTGGTAATGATCTTCTTCTTCCCTGGTGGGGTCAGCAGTCAGAGGACAATTTATGTAAGTTGGTTTTCTTCTACCATGTAGGTTCTGGGATCCAAACTCAGGTCTTCAGGCTTGGTGGCAAGCACCGTCACCTGCTGAGCCGTCTTGCTGACTCCAGAATAAACTGTCTGCTATTCTATTTGGAGTAAAATATGTGTTTTGCATGACACCCACTTTCCTTGGTGTAGCATCTGCCTTCATTCTATATTATCCTGCCTCCACCCCCTATAGAAAACAGATCAGAGTTCAGCTCTATCTTTAATGCCTCCATTTTTCCAGAGACGTATTGTAGGAGGAAGAACATTGCCATGGTCACAGTCATAGTGGGTAGGTGTCAGAGTGCTCGAGTTAGAAGCAGAGTATAGTAGTGCACACTCTGAATCCTGGCACTCGGGCAGCAGAGGCACAGGGAGAGGGATCTCTGTGAGTTTGAAGACGGTCTGGTCTACATAGTAAGTTTCTAGTCTGCATACTGAGTTCTAGGACAGCCAAAGCTACATAGTGGGACCCTGTCTCAAAAAAAAAGTGCCCTGGAATTAGAAAGCTGCTAATTCTAGCCCTGCATTTCACTTCACATGGATAAATGATTCTACCTCTCCGAGCCCACTATAGATGGAAGATGACAACATCTGTTTGTAGAGTCTAAGGATTAAATGAGGACAGATGTAGGACTAATAACAACTTCTGGAGCATACATAGTTAATGCTCAGTAAACACCAAATGTTAATGCTTTTGTCATGCTGAGCTATAAATGTCCTTGATGGGACACAATCAAATATATGCAGGACAAAATCTGCCATCCCTGGGACAGCCTTATTAGTGGTTGGTGATGGGCAAAATCATCAAGGCTCATTTTAACATAAGAATCAATGCTTAGAGAGAAAAAGGTGACAGTTTAGTGGAGACCAACTAACAAGAGCTATAGTTACAAGTCCAAGGCTGAGTGTGGACCATGCTAGGCACAGAAGTCAATGTCACATAACGAATAACCCTGAAGTCAGCAGGCATGTGTCTGAGGGCAGAAAGGTGGAAAAGAGAGTCTGCTGGCTTGAGCTGGCCTAGGAGAGCTTGCCTGGGCTCTGGATTCCTCTCTCCTGCAAGCAGAGTGCGTGGGAGACCAAGAACCACATTCTCTCATCGCTAGCCTCCAGTATGTGGTCCCTGGCTGCCACCACACCTCTCTCATCCTAACTCCCAGCACAGCCCACATCCTGTTGCATAACCACCACCGCCTGGGGCTTGGGCAGCTGCCTCCAGGGCAGGAGGGAACTGCACAGTGAGGGTTTTCTCCACTTCCCTGGGCTCTGCTCATCAGCGTTTCCTGAGTCGATGGGAGCCAGCATCTCAGCCCCAACTCCCTCCTCACCCTCCTGTCTCTGCCTTTCAGGTGCCCTGGGTGTCTCATTCATTTTATGGACCAACCACTCCATCAGGGACCCATCCACCACTCTCCGCACCGTTGGTGATGTGATGTATGTGGAGGGCTTGTTAGTGTCCACCTCCTCTAACAAGCACAACACTGAATTTCTGGGCAGGGTCTGAACTTAGGACACAGGCTGCTTTGAAGGATCTTCAGAAGAAAAGAGACATATCTTTTCCAACCAACATACTTTATTGCTTTTGCATTAGCAGAGAAGAGCTTGGTATATTGATGGATATGAAGATGACTATCCAAGGACCTAAGGTGAAGCCTGGAAAGGGGCCTGTGGCAGGGGCTGGGTCAGGATCTATGAATGGGGCAGGACCTATGCCAATGATCACCAAATCCATCCCCAGAGAAGGGCGTAAAATACAGAGGTAGAAAAACAGAAAGCTATAGGAAAGTGCTGGCTATGAGGGCCCATTAGGAGAGGGAAGGGATTGAAGGCAGAGATGACATTGGTGAAGAAGGGGGGAGCTGGCAGGGAATGGCAGCAGGGCAACTGAGAAAAGTATCCCCACAAGGTGGCTGGCTGACAATCTGACCAGTCATGATATTTCAAAGGATATTGAGTCAGCAATGTCCCAGTACTGGCTTCTAGCAAAGGAAGTGGGAGAGGAAGGTTCTAGGATGCGTGTTCACCAGGAGGCTGAAGAATAAGGCTGTGGACTCTGCCGCTTGTCCAGAGAACAAGGAATAGCATGGGTCCACAGAAGGCAGTGTCCCTCCTATCTGTCAGACTGCTCTCTGATTCAGGCCAGAATACAGGTCCCGTTGGCCTTTGCGGATGGGCTGAAGATGGAAGGGGAAAGGTGGTTAGGACGGTGGGAGGAAGGAGATATGAAGGAATGAAAAGGAGTTGGAGCATTGGCTGCAGCCCGAGGTGAGACCTCTGAGCTTGAGTCAGGAGGAGCCTGAGCTTCCCTAACTCAGCCATGGAGGCTGCAAACACTGACTTTTTCGAGGGTCACTGGAGTTACTGAAATCCTTAAATACCCCATTCCTGGTGCTCTAAATTTTGTTCAGTTCATCCAGTGTGATAGAGAGAATCTCCAATGACTTCTGGTACACAGTCACATGGAGGGAAGCCCTGGTGCCAGGCATTAACTTATCAATTGCCAAGTCAAAGGGCAGCCTGGTGGGAGAGGGGCCGTGGTGCCTGGCTGCATGCTTGTGTATGCACTTTCGTCGACTGTCCTAGGGCATGCTAGTGGAACACCATTCTTTTCTTATCTCTCTGGTTAACATTTGCAAATGTGGTATTCTCCATGGCTGAATCTCAGCCAAACAAGAGAAAGAGACATGTCTCCTTTCCTCTAGTTCCCTGCCTCTACATGGTTGTGGGAGCCAAACAGCCTTTGAGATAGTCCTGTTATAACATGAAGAAGGCAGAGAAGGCATGCACATGGGTAGCCTGTCCAGGGAGCTCAGGCAAGCAGCTTGAAGCGACTGGCAGATAAGAAGGACAGTTCCTGCTGGTGTCTCTAGGAGGAGCCCCCTCCAACTCCCCCCACCCCCTTCATATCTGGTTACCTCATAGTCTGGGTTGGGAACAGGTGGCGGCCGCTCCTTGTTTTGCCCTGCAGAGGACAGAGAGTACTATTTCCATGCTGAACACCAGTCTTGCAGTGAAGATGGCTGCTAGGAGATCCAACCCAAGGGAGGGCAATCCTCTCTGTTCTTTCTTCTAATCTCCTTTTCCCATCCAGCTACCCTTCCTTTGCTTTCCTTCACCCCATCCCTAAGGCCTCCCATGCCTCCTCCTCAAGTGTGACTCCTCCATTCTCTCTGCAGTGGGGAGGGAGAGGAAGAGGAAGAGGTAGGAGCTAAAAATCTTGAGATCTCTCTGCCCATAGCTTGGGGGATTGAATCTGTTTACTGCAGCATACTCCAGGCATCTGAGGAAGCCCACTGGATTGGCTGGTCAGTGTTGGTCATCAGAGTTTTTTAGGGTGGAAGGAGAGGAATGATTTTGAATGGGGGACCCTTGATAGGGATCTTGGTATTCCCAAGAATGTGCTAAAGAAGCGGTTTGGAATCTGCTGTAGGCTTGGTGCCCATCCTGGCCCAGGCAAAATGTCTCCTGACCCAGCCCTGGGCTTTACCTCTGGGCCTGCCACCAGTACCAGTTCCTCGGGTCACAGGCTTGGCCTTGGCCTTCCTTTTCTTGCTCCAGTAATAAACGACCATCAGCAAGCCCAGAGTGATGCAGATGTCAACAACGATGATTATGGATACTGCTGTCAGGTCCACCTCCATGCAGTTCTCGCACACTGCAGGGCACAGGGGTGGGGGAGGGAGAGAAATGACCCAAGAAGGATAATACCATGATATGGGAGAAGAGAAAGAAACAAAGGAAGACAAGTCTTCCTTAGACACCTGCATGCTGGCCAGCACCAGAGTTTTCCCTGCAGTGGTGTCCCATGAGAATGACAATAAGAAGCAATGTGGGTGATTATGGTCACAGGCTCTGGTGTCTCAGCTCCATCACTCACTAGTTGTGGGGAGTTTTCAGTCCATAAAGCCTCTGTTTTCACATCAACAAAATGGGAATAAAAATGTGCTCAATATGGCTGATGTGGGGATGGCAGGAAAGGATCCCATCATGTGGGCCGTGGGGGTGGATCTCAGAGGCTTGCCCAGTGTCCCCAGGCCCTTGGATAGCTGAGGCATGTGTAAGGGTTACAGACATAGTACTTAGGCTGGAGGTGGTGGCACACGCCTTTAACCCCAGCATGCTGGAGGCAGATCTTTGAGAGTTTGAGGCTAGCCTGGTCTACAGAGTGAGTTTCAGGATATCCAGGACTGTTAAAAAAAAAAAAACCCAACCCAACCAACAAACACCAAACACCAAAGCAAAGCCTCAAACCAAAGACAAGTACAGTACCTAACAGATGGAGCGCTCATTGTCTATTGTGGTGCCTGGGTTTGGGACTTTTAGGTAGTGGCCCTGAGTCTCTCCGGATGTCCTTGTAATAGAATGGGTCTCTGAATAAGGGATCCCATCAACTCATGATTCTGGGTAAGTTACAAGGCAGGTGACCCACGCCTTCATCTGTGAGAAATTGCTGTTCTACACCTGGTACCAATGGGAGTTACCATGACAACTCCAGGCCACACCGTGCAATCTATTTTTCAGAAAATACTGAAATGTGTGGCCCCAGGGAGCCTGGGGTGGAGCGCAGGAGGAGCTGTGAGGTGATGGGGTTCTTGAGAAAGCTGTTTTGGGAGGAGCCCGAGTTACCTCTGGCTTTCAGGTACAGGTACATGTCTTTCTTTGAGCTTTCTGTGTAGCAGACATAGTAACCACTGTCCTTGGCTTCCGAGAAATCCTTTAGCACCAGGTGTTTCTCATTCTTATCAGGCAGGACTTTGTCATTTTTCTCCCACTTTAAGTTGCCTTCAATCTCTAGAGGGCACGTCAGCTCTACACTGGTTCCTGAGATGGAGACTTCATACTCTGGGGAAAGAAGAAAAGGGAGGAGGTGGGAGGGGAAAAGTCCAGGGAAATTTCACAAGTGTCAAATTAGTGCTTCAAGAAGCAACGGGATACAGGAAATCACTTATCACTGGGCAGCGTCAAGGTTTGCTTGGTGGAGAGATGTGTACTGACTGACTAGAGAAGTTGGGAAAGGGAATGTGTGAAAAGATGAGGGGCAGAGAACCTTCTGGAAGTTGGCTTTAGCATATAGGCAGTAGATAGGGACTTGGGAAGGGAGGCTGAAACTAAAGAAAACCCCACGAGAGTCCTTATTTGAAATCTTTCTAAAGTAGTTGTTGGCAATGAAACAAGAAGATCTTGGTTCTTGGGGCTGATCTCTCTCAATCCGTTTCCTCCACGCCACCCATCAGTCTCTATCTTCTGACGGGGTGTAAATAAAGCATTGTAAACTCACGTTTCTGTGCTCCATCATCTGTAACTGAAAAAAAAAAAGTAAGAAAAGAACTCTGGTTTACACTTCAATTTGAGGTAAGTGTTTTCTTTTCTTTCTTTCTCTTTTTTAATCAATTTTTATTTATATGAGTACACTGTCCCTGTCTTCAGACACACCAGAAGAGGGCATCGAATCCTATTACAGATGGTTGTGAGCCACCATGTGGTTGCTGGGATTTGAACTCAGGACCTCTGGAAGAGCAGTCAGTGCTCTTAACCGCTGAGCCATCTCTCCAGCCCAACATTGTCTAGTCAGATTAGATACCAACCCATCAAGAACTATAAGTCCCAGAGGAGAGGCCTGGATTTACCCCAAGATAGGCTCATGTATAATCCAGAGACTTCAAATTCAAAATGCAGGAGCATGTGCTCAGAAGCCATAACTGTGGAAACTAGATTCATAAGACAGAAAACTCGAGGACAGTTCTCCTACTTCAGTCAGAA
Source organism: Rattus rattus (assembly GCF_011064425.1). NCBI lineage: Eukaryota > Metazoa > Chordata > Mammalia > Rodentia > Muridae > Rattus > Rattus rattus. Next base: position 39,530,502 of record NC_046161.1, read on the forward strand.
CCATCTTCCAGAGAGCTGTCACAGGGTCTCAGAAACAAAGACCTCTGTGAATGTGAATCACTGGCTCTCAGGTCTAATACATTTTTCATAATTTTCATCTGTTTTGAGACAAGGTCTCATGGGGTCAAGGCTGGTCTCAAATTTGTTATGAAGCTGAGAATGAACTTCAACTTCTGATCCTCCTGCTTCTAACTCCTGAGCGCTGGGATTCTGGGTGCATACCACCATGCCCAGTTCACGTGGTGCTGAGGATTGAACCCAGGGCTTTGTGCATGCCAGGCAAGCGTTCTGCTGGCTGAGCCACATCCTCAAAAGAGAAAGGCTCTTTCTCTTCTGTAAAGAACGACTTGACATTGCACTGTCTCTGAGTAGAGTGGGTTCTCCATTGTTCGGTTGGTGGGAGGAGCCAGAGCTGTGGGCAACAGAAATCCATTCATACAAACCACATTCCCTATTAACAGACATTGTTTTTGAGGTGGGCTGGTGGTCCTTCTAGGAGAGTTATGGCTGAATCCTGGACACTACTGGGATATGCGGGAGCCCTGACATGACAGAATCTGAGCTGGAGGAGAGAAAATGGTGCTGGGTGGCTCAGACACAGAATGCTCGTTCCTGCCTTAGTCTCTTAAGTGCCATGTATGTACTACGGCTCCCGGCTTCAAGTCTCCTCATCAGGAGGTAAAATGACGGCCTCAGAGGTGTTGGAGAGATTCGAAGGGACCCTGAAGGTGAAAGTGGATTCCCACAGCAGACACTCATGTGAAGGGCTGCTTTCGTGCCTCTCTTTCTTCCCGAGGTCCTGCTACCATGGAGAGCAGTGAAGAGCTCCCACTCAGCCACTCAACAGTCACGTGGCTGGGCCTTCACACACACAGATCCTGCTCTACCAGCCACCAGCTGGGAGCTGGGTACAATGAAATAGAGGGCAACTTTGACTTAATTTTTATCAATGATGTTTCCTAGAAAGCGTATGTGAATCAAAAATCATAAATAAGACAAAGTAATAAAGTAAATACATATTACGTTTAAGAGGTTTGTTTGAAAGGACGTTTAAAAAAAAAAGCTTACAACCCTATTGGTCCAAATTCAACGTCAGAGTGTTGGTTTGCACATGCTCATGCAAGAACAGGATATCCATGCTTAGAAATATCACATGCTGTGAAAAGTTTGTACACATCCCTTTTTACAAACATCCCTGGCATTAAGTTATTTACCCCTCATTGATTGGACTGTTATTTCTAAGCCTCTCCTCCCTTATTTAAGGCAATAGTTAAAACATATATGCTCAAGAAATGTTAACACTCATTCTTCTGTCCAAGTACTAGCCAGGTTTGACTGTGCTCAGCTTCTTTTTTTTTTTTTTTTCTTTTCTTTTTTTCGGAGCTGGGGACCGAACCCAGGGCCTTGCGCTGGCTAGGCAAGCGCTCTACCACTGAGCTAAATCCCCAACCCCTGTGCTCAGCTTCTAAGGTATACATCTCTCCAAACCCGCTCTCTCCTTGACACAGAGGCGTCACTATGTGGCTTTGAACTTGCTCTGTAGACTAGGCTGGCCTCCAACTCACAGTGCTGAGGTTAAACACCGAGGTTAAAGTGTATGCACCACCACACTCACTTAATCTCCTTTACAAGAGATTTAAAAGAAATTTTATGTGTATGTTTACTTGTTGGTATGCACAGAAATGTGTGCGTGCTCATAGAGCCCCAAAGGGGATGAAAATGGGTACTGAGAACTGAACTTTGGTCCTCTGAAAGAGTAGCAAGTGGTCTTAATGGCTGAGCCATCTCTCCACATACCCACCCCCAGGTTTATTCTCTATAAGCAGCAAATTTCTATAGTATTACTAAATTCCATCTACTGACTGCTATGGTGCTGCGTGAGAGTCTTGGATCAATCATTAAGCCCTCACCACAGGGGTGTACGTTGACTCCATTTCCCACACAATGATCGGATAGCACAGATGTAAGAAAGTTATCCATGATCACCCAACAGATAGGAAACTGAGTCAGGATTCAAACATGGCAGTCAAGCCTCAGGGGTGAAATTTTCTCCTCAGGCATCCTTCCACCCCAAAGTATAAGTGAAACCTTTAAAACTCAAGAACCACCTCCCCCTGGTAGCTTGGCTGTGCTCTGCAGAGTTTGTTATTATTATTATTATTTTTTTTGTATTTTAGTTTTTCCTTCTGCACCTACCCGTTGTGTGTAGCACTGCATAGCATCAAATATTTATGTCTCTTACAAGACAGTTGGTTTCTTGAGGACAAAGAACTAACAAAATATTAATATTCTGCTCATTTGCTCACTCAAACACTTCATAGAGCCTTGCCGGGAACCAAGGGCAGGCAAATGAAATGCTGTCTTGGCTTTCAAGGAACTTAGGGTTCATACAGAAACAAGCAGAGGGTGTGACCCCTACCTGGCTGTGTGCCTTTCCCCAACAGCATGCTCAGGGAAGCACACAAGCATACAGCTCTAAGCAGACATGGAAGCTAGCAACACAACCAGAACCGTCTCAGACAGATGATCCCAGCCTCCCTCTCTTAGCTGTGGTCCCCATTGTGGTGGTCCCTATAGTTTATTCTACATCTGAGAGGGGCCCATATAGAGCAAATCTTCTTACCAGGGTCCTCGATATCTGGAAAGGAAGCAATACAAAGCCGTTAGTAATATTCTTGTTGGTGACTAAGACCCCTCCTGTTTCCATAGGCTAGGACCCTCCCTTCAATCTTAAGAGCCCCCCACATCTTGAAGTTCCTTTGACTGCATATGACAAGCTGTTTGCAGCCTTAATTCTACATTCTATATCTGTCGGCCATGCACAAAATGGCTGTCATGGACACCGGGTATACAGTGAAGGAGAAGGAGCCTGTCACAGTTGCTGCTTTTGAACACAATGTTACTTCTCTGTTTGGAGGTGCTGACTGGACAGTGAGGCTCCTAGTTTTAGGATGGCCTTGATTCTATTTCCCTGCCTGAGAAAAAAAAGTTCAGGCTAGTGACATGTAGAAATCCACATTTAGACTATGGGTGCACGTGATTATGAATGTGCACCCAAATAAATGCCACCCAAAAGCTTAACCAAGGTCAACCTATGCGTGCATTCTGGCCAATCTCACATCCTCTACCAACCTCACATCAAACAGGAAAAGCAGAAGACCACTGATACTTTTTTTTTTTTTTTTTTTTTTGAGACAGAGTGCTTCTGTGTAACAAGCCCTGGCTGTCCTGGACTCACTTTGTAGACCAGGCTGGCTTTGAACTCACAGAGATCTGCCTGCTTCTGCCCTCCCAAGTGCTGTGATGAGAGGCATGAGCCACCACATCTGACACTTTTAACTTTTTGTTTCTATGTGTATGTCAGTGTTCCTGTGAGTGCATGCGTGTGCTGTGAACACATGCATGCGTGCGTGTGCATGAGTGAGTGTGTGAAGAGGTGGATGTTAGGTGTCTTCTGCAATAGATCTCCATCTTATTGCTTTTGGAACAAGGTCTCTAGCTGAACCTGGACTTTGAGGACTAGACTATACTGGCTGCAATGAAGCCCCAGGGATCTTTCTATCTCTGCATTCCCAGTGCTTGGATTGTGCCTGACTGACTCTTGTCGGGCAAACATTTTCCAGCTGAGTCACTTTCCCGAATCTACTTTGAACTTTTAAACAACTTTAAATCATTTGGACACATTGTTTTCCGCAGTCTCTTGGTTCTCTAACCTGGGATACAGCTATGTGGCAAAGGAGGAGAAAAATCTTTCACTGCTGTCTGTGGAATGTCTAAGGGAAGCCTTGACAAAACTACTCTCCAAATGCAGTCAGTTCTGAGGAACGCATTAAGTGATTTGGTCATTGAACAAGTGTCTTAAGTGATTTGGTCATTGAACAAATGTCATGGCACACATGCACACAAACCTACATAGCAGAGGTCACTGCTCAACTCAACTATATGGTGTACTGTGTTGTGCCCACAGTTCACCTATACCATACAGTGTAGACTGTTGTGGCCACCGTTTACCTACACTATAGAGTATAGACTGTGGTGTCCACCGTTCACCTAGACTGTAGAGGGAAGAGTGTTGTGTCCAGCCTACAAAGCTCTGCAGCATGTCATTCTACTGCATGGACAATCACAACACAAATGGTAAGTGTCTGTGTATGGACACACAAAACAGATACAGTGAAATACCCAGTGATGAGCGCCTTCCAGCTCCCTGTCATTGCATGGGGTGGCTGCTGTATACATTGTCCACCAGTTACAGATCGGAGCACTGTTATTTAGTGTGACGGCTAAATCAAGAGTCCTGGCACGACTTTCATAGCAAAGAAGGAAATTATATCTTACCTTCCTGGCAAGTGCCAACTGGAAAACAAGCAGGAGAAACATGAGTTAGTAAATGCTGGAAATGCCTGAAATTCCAAACAAGAAGAGTTGTGCTCCTGTCTGACCAGAACTGGCATCTCAAGTCCTTTCCTCCCACTGTCACATAACAGTACTTTCTATGCCACGGGGAAGACATTTACTGCAGGGGATCAGGCAGAGGCTCCCAGCCAATTCAGGAGGAAGCTGAACGAGGAAACGTCCTGCATTAAATGTGAATGCACGGCATTTAACACATAGAAGTTTAGAAAGCTGAGGCTCCTTTCCGGGTGGCTCAAGAAAGCAATGGAGCTCTGCCGCCGCCCCTCCATTTTGAAAACTGCTTTCTGCCTTCAGGCGGAAAACAAGCCCTTGGTGGGTGCAGGTGTTAGGATTTTTCTCATTCTGTCTTTGCTGGCCTGAGAGCTCAATTTTTCCGTTTGTTTTCTGCTTGAGACAGAGGTGGGGCTATTTGAAACTCATCAACTAGAGCTTGTGCATCCGGGCTCTGGGGGTCCCCTCACGTAACACTGACTTGGGTCTGTCACAGTGGCCAGCTCCCCCTGCACGGCCTGAGCACTCTGTTTATGAACAGTCTCCATAGAGGGTGAGGTGTTCTCCCATCCCCAGAGCAGACAGAGCGCATATCTACGATACTTGGGTCTTCGATATTCTCCTTACCTTCCTCCTCCCTCTTTATCCTTCCCTTTATTGTGTTTGTTTACATTTGTTTATTGTGTGTTTGTGTGCATGTGTGCTACGGGATTGGGAGGTCAGAGAGCAACCTGTAGGAACTGTTTCCCTCCTTTCACGTGTGGGGTCTGGGGAGGGAACGTAGGCTGTTGTTGTTAGCCTTGCCTTGATAGGTAGGAGGAACTTCAGCCACTGCACTATCCCATAGACTCTCCTCTTTTCTCTTTTATGTGTTTTCTTTCTTTCTTTCTTTCTTTCTTTCTTTCTTTCTTTCTTTCTTTCTTTCTTTCTTTCTTCCTTAATTTAAGGGAGAGTACAATTAATACCATAGACCTTTAAGAAAATGCCTGGCTGTTTCATAGTCTGCCCCTTGAGATTCAAAGTGTGTTCCTTGGACCGGTCACATTTAAATAATCCCAAAGCCTGTTAGAAAAAGGAGATGTTAAAGGAGGTGCTGGCGTGAGCTTAGAATCCCAGCATTCACCAGGCTAAGGCAGAAGGACACAGGGTTTTTAAGACCAGCCAACCTAGACTGTATCATGAGCCTCTGTCTCACAAACAGCCAGTCAACTCACCCGGGACCCCCAGTGAAGGTGTGTGCATAGCCAAGCTTGAGAAACCCAAGGTGAAGCAGGAAATGGAGGCACAAAGGCTGTGGTTCCGAGAGAGAGGAGCCTGGCTGTGGCAATACAGTATCTTCTAGGTCTTTGACATAAAACTCTCATGAGCCATTTGGCTTATGGAGTGCATGCAGCCCTCCTGAGCACAGGCTCTGTAGACAGACATCCCTGTTTTCCCAGACCAACTGCCGAAACTGCTGTTTAACAATGAATGATTGTTTAATCCTGCAGTGACAACTTCATCGTAAGACAGGGGCTGTACCACCTTTCTTCCATGGAAGAATTAAGAATCAAATTGATAAACCCTTGTTTCTTCATGCAGTGCATACACTTAGCATTGGTGCGTGTGTGTGCATGTGCGCGCATGTGTGTATGTGTGTGTGTGTGTGTGTGAGAGAGAGAGAGAGAGAGAGAGAGAGAGAGAGAGAGAGAGAGAGAGAGATTGCATGCGTGCCTGTGCGCTCTCAACTATCAATTATATCCCACCTTACTTCAGGAAAAGGACAAACTAGTTGAGATCTCTTGGTCACTTCCAAAAGACTAGAAATTACAGTGTTTGTCTCAAAGATACTAAGCTGGGACGAGCCTGAGTCTAACTATCCCGTCTCCCCCAAACCAAGAGAGGTGCTATCTCTGTTCATTTCTTGTTAGTTCTTAGCGTTGCTGAGTTTACAGACAGATGGGCTTATTATCCTCTTCTCTCAGTTCGTGAGATCAACCCAACTGATTTCCTTTGCCCGTCTCCTGAACTGTCTGTCTCCCCGCACCTGCGCCACATTTCTTTCTGGTCCCCAGCCCTCATCCCACCCCCACACCCCCAACGGCATCACCAACAGTTCCTTGAATCTTCTAGTCACTGAGACACCAGCTGCACCGGGCAAGACTGTGAGCATTGCAGTGGCCTGAGAAAGCACCACCCTTTCATTTCCCACTACTCACCTGCTAGGAGGCTGAGGCCCAGGATGCTCCAGAAAGCGTTCCACCGCATCCTCTTAGAATGCTCTCTCAACTAAGATGGCGGACACGGCTGGCTCATTACTTCTGAAAAGGAAACAGATGACGTTTTCAACATACTGGCTGCATGTGAAGACTCTGGACCACCGTTTGCCATAATATGAAGGGGGAGGGGGATGGGGAGCACTTTACAAGGAGAGTCTTACCATTTCTGAAGAAGGCACCAGAAGCAGGCAGGGAGGCAAGTGTCTGAACCCCACACAGGAAGTGTACACAGGGGACTCAGGGCCCGCCTGCTCCACGTCACTTGGAAATGTTCGAGGCAGAAGCCTCCGCCTTGGTTAACTGAGGAAATCCGGGCCTCACCGCTTTCCCATAAGGATGAACAGCCCGGGGATTGCTCTAGCAAGCCTCCAAGAATGCAGTGAAAAACACCTACCTACCCGTGCCCTGTGCAAAGAACCTCCACACTGAGGGCGCCTTCCTTATGCATAACCCCACCAGCCGAGGCCGGAAGACATTGAAACACTCAGGATCTGCCTTCTTTTATGATGCCCTTGGATTTGAGCAGCAGGATAGAGCCGTTTAATTAATAATCTTCGAGGGGCTTGGTTTGTCTTTCTTTCTTTCATTGCACATCACATGCAGGGAAGTTGCTGGACAGTGAGAGCGCCACACAGCTCCTATCAATGTCCTGACGCTATGCTAGGGGCTTTAGTCCTGCACCCGCTGGGGTAGCTTTTAGCATTAGTATTTAAAATCTAGCAAAAGTACATTCCAAGTTATAAGCAACCATCTTTTTCTTTGTAGAAAACATTTATTGACTTTGCTCTTTGATATTTTCATAGATGTGTAACACATTTTCTCATCATTATTTTCCCTTTCTCAACAAGTCTTCTTTTTTTATTAAAAACTTTTACATTATTTACTTACTTATTTATTATATGTGTGGGTATGTACATTCCACAGCACGTGTGGAAGTCAGAAGGCAACTTGAGGTATTCTCTCTAACATGTGAGTCTCAGGTTTCAATTCAGGTCTTTAAGTTTATAACCACAAACAGCTTTATCTGTTGAGGTATCTCTCCGGCTCTGTTTCTCTATATATCTATGAGTTTAATGAAGGTTATCTGTGTGACAGTGGATTTGGAACTATCTACTGGAGCCTGAAGAGCTCCTCAGAGGGTACAGGACTAAAGAAAATGACTGCTTTTCTTCCAGAATCTATCTACAACCTATTGCTCGGCAGAAAGGCTTCAGGCCCCAGAAGTCCCGCCCCAAAGCATGATTGACTGTTGATAGGTCCAGTTAGGTGTAGATCCACTGCTGGCAGCCACAGCTATTATAAAGTCACGCCTGCATGGGCTGTGCCCGGCCTAGAAGACTGTTTCACAGCCCTTCTCCCAGTTTCCTACTCTTACATTCTTTTTGCCCACCCATATCCCCAGATAAGGAATAGTATCAGACTCAGTACCCAGAGGGACCTCCCTCTTCTCAGAGGACAAGGGGAAGGAAGCCGGAAGGAAGCATGGGGGAGGGGCTATCTGACGGGGGAGGCTTGGAGGAGAGGGGGCTGCGATTGGGATATAAGTGAATACGTTAATTAATTAATGGAAAAAAATTTGAAATCTTTTCGTGTATGTATGGAGTTTGAGTGCTTGGACATGTATGTGGTGCTTGTGGAGGCCAGGGGTGGACACTAAGCTCTCTTTCTCGATCCCTTTCTACCTTAGTTTTGGTCGGGGTCCCCTTTCTGCCTTGTCTTTGAGTCAGGGTTCGCTTTCTGCCTTGTTTTTGAGTTAGGGTTGGCTCTCTGCTTTACTATCTCACTCTCCCCCCTTTTCCCAAGAGATTACCTTTTACCTGATCTCTGACAATTCCATACACGTATGCAATGTATCTTGATCGTATCCACCTCAATTTCTCCCTTTCACTCCACTCCCCTCAGACACCCTCAATACATTTCTCCCTCCTCCTTTTTTTTTTTTTCCGCCCCATGTAACCCTCTGAGCACCGCTGCCTGCTGGAATGCTGCTTGGTAACCAGAGCTGCAGTGAGCTCATGGGTATGGAGGCCATGCTGTCCAGAGACAGCACTTTGTGGCTCTTTCTGACCTCTCTTCCTCCATGTTCCCTGGGCCCTAGGGGGTTGAACTTAATGTTATGAGGCTCTCTGCCAAGTTCCTCTTTCCACCAGCATGACTCTTTGAGGTTTTTAGATGGGAAAAGTTTAATTATGGAAGTGATACTTCATTGCTTCTCAGACTCTTGGCTAACCTCAAGTGTGGGAGTGATACTCATGCAGATTAAAAACAACGCAGAGCTTAGGAGGGGTGGGTGTATAATAAGAACACCATACCCCACTCATCTCACCCCTATGCCTGCCTTTCCTCAGGGGCAGAACCACATTAACGGACTCCTTCCTTCCCTCTGGGCTTATCTTCACATCTCACAAAGTGCACTGACACCCTTTGAGTTCTCTGGGAAAGGAACCTGGAGGTGGAGAGCTCTGTGCAAGTGGCTCATGGGAATGCAGAACACCTGCAAAGGAGGGAGGGAAGCCAGGTGGCAGACAGAGAAAGTCAACCTCAGAGGTCTCTGCTAGGGCCTCGGAGTGCTGGCCGTGCTCACCGTGATGAGCACAGTGTTTTCCTGAATCACGGCAAAGGTCATGTTACCCAGTAGTTGGATGTAAGCAGTTCCTGGGAGGCGGTATGGACTTGGGTGAGGCAACGGGCTCTCCTGAGGGTGATACCTGGGGCCTGGCTGTTTGCCACTCTCAGCAATCCTATCAGCTGGGGTAGCAAGGGGTCCTGAAGGGGGTCCTAGATGTTGTCACACAGATCCGGTTCACAGATCCTCTCATCCTCAAGCAGTCCTTTCAGGATCTTGATCTATCCCTTTCTCTTAAAAAAAAAAAAAAAAGATTTGTTTTATGTGGAGTGTTTTGGCAGCATGCATTGTAAGTATATCGTGTGTGTGCAGGACCCAAGGAAGCCAGAGCAGGGCATCAGATCCTTGAAGATGGAGTTACAGACAGTTGTTAGTTGCCATGTGGGTGCTAGGAACTGAACTTGGGTTCTCTACATGAGCATCAAGTGACCTTAATCTCTGAGGCATCCCTCTAACCAGAAGTTTTCTTTTTCCCTTTTTAAGATTTAGTGATTTATTTTATGCATATGAATACATTGCCACTGTCTTCAGAAACACCAGAAGAGGGCATCGGATCCCATTACAGATGGTTGTGAGGCACCATGTGGTTGCTGGGAATTGAACTCAGGACCTCTGGAAGAGCAATCAGTGCTCTTAACCACTGAGCCATCTCTCCAACCCCCAGCAGACAGTATTTTTTTTTCTACTGGGGGTTCAGTATTAGCAGGACCCAGGGCTTCCCCTTCCACTGGTGCTCTTACTAGGATATTCATTGCTACCTATGAGGTCAGAGTCCAGGGTCAGTCCATGTATATAGTCTTTAGGTAGTGGCTTAGTCCCTGGAAGCTCTGGTTGCTTGGCATTGTTGTACATATGGGGTCTCGAGCCCCTTCAAGCTCTTCCAGTTCTTTCTCTGATTCCTTCACTGGGGGTCCTATTCTCAGTTCAGTGGTTTGCTGCTGGCATTCGCCTCTGTATTTGCTGTATTCTGGCTGTGTCTCTCAGGATCGATCTACATCCGGCTCCTGTCGGTCTGCACTTCTTTGCTTCACCAATCTTGTCTAATTGGGTGGCTGTATATATATGGGCCACATGTGGGGCAGGCTCTGAATGGGTGTTCCTTCAGTCTCTGTTTTAATCTTTGCCTCTCTTTTCCCTGCCAAGGGTATTCTTATTCCCCTTTTAAAGAAGGAGTGAAGCATTCACATTTTGATCATCCGTCTTGAGTTTCATTTGTTCTAGGCATCTAGGGTAATTCATGCATTTGGGCTAATAGCCACTTATCAATGAGTGCATACCATGTATGTCTTTCTGTGATTGGGTTAGCTCACTCAGGATGATATTTTCCAGTTCCAACCATTTGCCTACAAATTTCATAAACTCGTTGTTTTTGATAGCTGAGTAATATTCCATTGTGTAGATGTACCACATTTTCTGTATCCATTCCTCTGTTGAAGGGCATCTGGGTTCTTTCCAGCTTCTGGCTATTATAAATAAGGCTGCTATGAATATAGTGGAGCACGTGTCTTTTTTATATGTTGGGGCATCTTTTGGGTATATGCCCAAGAGAGGTATAGCTGGATCCTCAGGCAGTTTAATGTCCAATTTTCTGAGGAACCTCCAGACTGATTTCAGAATGGTTGTACCAGTCTGCAATCCCACCAACAATGGAGGAGTGTTCCTCTTTCTCCACATCCTCGCCAGCATTTGCTGTCACCTGAGTTTTTGATCTTAGCCATTCTCACTGGTGTGAGGTGAAATCTCAGGGTTGTTTTGATTTGCATTTCCCTGATGACTAAAGATGTTGAACATTTCTTTAGGTGTTTCTCAGCCATTCGGCATTCCTCAGCTGTGAATTCTTTGTTTAGCTCTGAACCCCATTTTTTAATAGGGTTATTTGTCTCCCTGCGGTCTAACTTTTTGAGTTCTTTGTATATTTTGGATATAAGGCCTCTATCTGTTGTAGGATTGGTAAAGATCTTTTCCCAATCTGTTGGTTGTCGTTTTGTCCTAACCACAGTGTCCTTTGCCTTACAGAAGCTCTGCAGTTTTATGAGATCCCATTTGTCGATTCTTGATCTTAGAGCATAAGCCATTGGTGTTTTGTTCAGGAAATTTTTTCCAGTGCCCATGTGTTCCAGATGCTTCCCTAGTTTTTCTTCTATTAGTTTGAGTGTGTCTGGTTTGATGTGGAGGTCCTTGATCCACTTGGACTTAAGCTTTGTACAGGGTGATAAGCATGGATCGATCTGCATTCTTCTACATGTTGACCTCCAGTTGAACCAGCACCATTTGCTGAAAATGCTATCTTTTTTCCATTGGATGGATTTGGCTCCTTTGTCAAAAATCAAGTGACCATAGGTGTGTGGGTTCATTTCTGGGTCTTCAATTCTGTTCCATTGGTCTATCTGTCTGTCTCTGTACCAATACCATGCAGTTTTTATCACTATTGCTCTGTAATACTGCTTGAGTTCAGGGATAGTGATTCCCCCTGAAGTCCTTTTATTGTTGAGGATAGTTTTAGCTATCCTGGGTTTTTTGTTATTCCAGATGAATTTGCAAATTCAGACAGTATTTTTAACTGGTGAGCCATCTCTCCAGTACACCAGAAGTTTTCTTTAAAATATTTTGTCTTTGAAAAATTTGAACATGAATAAAATGTGTACATTTTATCCACCTATATTGTCTCCCCCAATTTTCCCTGGGGCCCACCAACATGCTTAGGGCTTTATGTCCTCTTAAATAATAATAATAATAATAATAATTATTATTATTATTATTATTATAGTAATTATTATTATCCTCTGAGTCCAATAAATCTTAATCATGTGTGCACGAGTGTGGAAATGAGTGAGTGCAGGGTCATCTACTGGGGAAGGTCAACCTACAGGCAGGCACCCCCAAAGAGAAGTGCTTCATCCTCTCTTAGTGGTCATTAATGGTCAATAGCTCCTTAGTTAGGAGTGGGGTCCTGGGCGCTGGAGAGATGACTCAGTGGTTAAGAGCGCTAACTACTCTTCCAGAGGTTCTGAGTTCAATTTCCAGAAACTACATGGGATCCATGTGATGGGATCCAATGCTCCTTTCTGGTGTATCCAAGGACAGTACACACATACATAAAATTAAAAAATTAAAAAGAAAAAGGAGCAGGGTTTCTGGAATCCCGTGGCTTGATCCTGTGCAGCTCTTATGCAGGTAACCATAGCTACATTGAGTGGATGTACCACTCACGCCCTTCCAGAAGACAGTGTTTCACAGCTTCCCTTCCCACCCTCAGGCTCTCATGTTCCTGCTGCCTACTCTTCTGCAGAGCTCCCTGAGCCCAAGATGGGGGTTTGGAGGTGAGGAGCAGAGCTTCGCTTCTTTTCTTTTCAATAATTTATTTATGTATATGAGTACACTGTCTCTGTCTTCAGACACCAGAAGAAAGCATCAGATCCCAATTCAGATGGTCGTGAGCCACCCTGTGGTTGCTGGGATTTGAACTCAGGACCTCTGGAAGAGCAGTCAGTGCTCTTAATCGCTGAGCAACCCATCTCTCCAGCCCAATGGATCTTTTCTTAAGCCATCAGGCTAGCAGCTCTAGAGTGATGTGGCATATGATAGGACCTGGGGGGCCCAAGCTCACCTGTTCATTAACATACCTTTTGTGGTGAAGTGTATCTGGCCATGATGCTCTGTAGGTCACAATGCTCATGGATCGGATAGGATAGGAATTCTTACATGGTACGACTAGATGAGACACTGTATGCACAAAAGACAATCCCTTAACCAGGGTGTGCCAAATAAATTATTTTACCAAATGAGTCCATCTGATTGTGGCGACTGACACTTTCAGCGCTTGGGGGTCTGGGGCAGGAGTGCCCTAAGTCTGAAGTGAGTCTGAGGTATGTAGTAAGTTATATGGCAGCCTGGCATATAGAGTAAGACCCTGTCTCAAACCAATGGTAATAACAATGACAACATCAATGACAGCAAGTATTTCAGTTAGGGTTTTATTGCTGTGAAAAGACACAATGGCCAACACAGCTTTTATGAGGGACAACATTTAATTGGGGCTGACCTCTGGTTTCAGTTCAGTCCATTATCATCATGGCAGTAAACATGGTAGCATGCAGTCAGACACCGTGCTGGAGAAGGAGCTGAGGGTTGTACATCTTGATCTGAAGGCAACCAGGACGAGACTGATTCTTCTGCACTGGGCAGGGCTTTAGCACTAGGAGCCTGCCTACACAGTGACATGCTTCCCCCAACAAGGCCACATCTCCTACTAGCGCACTTTCCATGGACCAAACGTATTCAAACCACCACAACAAGTCTCCAGGCTTGGCCTGGAAAGGGATTCCACTTTCCAAGAAGAGACTGGTTAGTCTGCTCCAGGATGACACCAACTCAGGGGCTCAGCACAAGGACTCTTACAATGGTGGCAGGAGCTTTGAGGGACTTGATGAGTAAGAGGCTATACTGCTGTGCCCACATGTAGCTCTACCATCGCCACCACACTTCGTTCACAAGCTTGGTTGATTCGGGGTTGAGAGGGCCACAGCAGAACTAGGTGTCATAAACTGGCTAAGTCATTTTCTTCTATTTTTGTGCTGTGCCCTCTGTCAGACATATACCTCTTCCCCAGGCTTCTGTGTCCCCAGGTTTTTGTTAGGCCCTTGACCGATACATTGAGTCATTTATCGCTGCCCATGAGCCTCTGCCCATTCTGACTTTAGGCCACTTCTCCTTCCGTATAGAGCGGATGCTCAGGTACAACGCCAGGTGCTCTGCCGGTGGCAGGGTCTCCCCTCACTGCTGTCCTCAGCCATGCGTGGGGCTGCACGGTTGCAGCTTTTTATCTTTGACTTTCACTCACATGCTCAGGTGACATTTGACAACAAAACTCAGGCTTCTTTCTCCTCTTCCAGCCGCCCAGGGAGTAGCCCAACATGCAGCCAGCCTCAGGCTGAGCTGAGGGTGAGGAAGTGATGTATGGCTTGGGAGTCCAGGCCTCAAACTCCAGTTGTGGTGGCGGCTTGTCTTCCTGCATTCATCCCCCAGACAGAGCTCATCCATTCTGTCTCACAGCCTTGTGACTTCCTGGATCTGACAGCTCGGCCACACCCCCTAATGATTCCACAGCCTCCTAAAGCGTTATCATTACCTGGGGATTGAGCTTCCAAAGCATGAGCCTGTGATGCTTGGCACATTAACCTCTCCAGTCGCCTCAGCACTTACCCAGTTGAGTCACCTTGAGATTTGACTCTAGTAACTGATTTGATGGCCAGGAGGGGGATGGGGTTAGTGGTGCCTTGTAGGACACATCCTCATGTGAGGCCTTTAAATGTGTGGGCCAAGTCTGTAGTCCTAATGGTTCAAGGACAATCTGGAGAATCAAAGCTTCTATTCCCTCCCCTCCAATCCTTCCCCTCCCCTCCCATCCTCTTTCTTCTCATCCCATTCTATCCCCTTCCTCCCCATCCTTCCCCTCCTCTCTCTTCTCTCATCCCACCCTCTCTCCTCTCATCCCATCCTATCCCATCCCATCAATTTCAGGGGTCCGAGTTTTTCTTACCATGGCCCCAGCTCTGGCATAAACAACTGTCGTAGCTCAGAATGTACTGTCTGTGTCAGTCACTTTCCTATCACTGTGTTAACACCACAGTGAAGGCAATTCATAAAAGAAGGCACTTAATCTGGGGCTCACAGTTTCAGAGTCCGTGGTGGCAGAGCAAAGGCACGGCTGCAGGAACAGCTGAGAGCTCACACCTTGATCTAAAAGTAGGGGCAGAGTTAGAGAACACAAGAAATGGCAAGGAGTCTTTTGAAACCTCAAAGCCTGCCCTCAGTGACACACCTCCCATCAAGGCCACACCTCCTAATCCTTTCCAAACAGTTCCACCAGTTGGGAACTAAGTATTCAAATGTGTGAGTCATTCTCATTCCATTCCCATAATGTTCTCTGAAACTCCTACTTTGGTGGTGGGGGATGGGTTGGGGGGAAGGGGGAAGTGGTAGGGTCTCACTGGGTAGCTCTGGTTGGCCTGGAAGTAACTTCCTAGATCAAGTCCAAGTTGGCTTTGAATTTGAGGTGATCCTCCTGTCTCTGCCTGAGTCCAAGTATTATAGGCAGATGTCGTCATGCCTAGCTTCTCTGAAATTCACCTCGTACTTTAAGACCCATGGCTGAACTCAGTCTGCCCTCTGGCTGCAGAAGAGGAAGGCCTCCATGTGTTGCTGAGAAGGTGCTCCCCTGAGTCTCTCGCCTTCCTGTAACCGGTGATAAATTACTCAGAACCTGTTATTTCCACCGCCTCATCTTGTTTTCCTTCCTCTCTCTTTCCTTCTTCCCCTCTTCCTCCTTTGGGGTTTTTGGTCCTCTGCATTTTCATTTAAGTCTAGAAAAATCAAGCTCCACTAATGAAAAAAACACTGAAATTTATTTGAAAATTTTATTAGTACACCATTACAGTGAGTCTGGCCATTCAACTTGGTAAAAATGGACAAGTTCCAAATACTGTATCCTCTGCTCCAGGAACATACTATTTGGAACCCCCATTTCTTTAGGATTTCTTTCATGTCTTTCACAATATTTTATAGCCTTTTCTGTAGATATTTTTCATCCCTTTAGTTAGAATCAGGTTTTATTAGATCTGTCTGTGTCTGTCTGTCTGTCTGTCTAGCCATCCATCCATTCATCTTTATCAATCTATCATCTATGTATCTATCATCTATCTATCTATCTATCTATCTATCTATCTATCTATCTATCTATCTATCTATCCATCTATCTGTCTATCTATCTATCTTTCTGTTGTGTTTATGTGTGTCGGTGAATGTAAACCACTTTAAATCTAAAGGGGACCAGTGAACAATTTCTGAAGTCAGTTCTCTCTTTCCACCACAGAGTCCCCAGTCACGAACTTAGGCTGTTGCACTTGGCAGCAAGCTCCTTTACCTGATGAGCCACCTCACTAGCCCCATGCTTTTGATGTTAATATAAGCGACACTTAAACTGTTTATTTCCTGCTTGAAACAAGCATGTAGAAAAAAGCTGAAATTGGGTACCCTGAGCATGACGGGCTCTGATAGGGTAAACCACAGGAGAAAACCTGACCGGAGGTGCAAGGCCCAGAAGGCAGAGCGATTGCTGTTTACCTCAAAGGCAGATGTGGGTCAGGTCTTTTCAAAGCAGCTCAAAGTTTTGCAGATTTACGGGCTGGACTTGTGGGTCTGGGTAGAGATAGATTTACAGCTCCCTGAGTCCTTGTGGGGTCCTTGCCTTTGTTTCTTTGGGAACTGGGCTCAGAACAGTACTGTGTTTCATGGAAGTCTGTGCGGGAGAGGCTGGAGACCTAGAGGCTGGATAATAAAGGTCAATGTGAAGTCTAGGGGCTGAAAACCCAGACTGAGCTTTGGGGGTCTCCGTGCTCCTTTCTTCAGTCCTCCTGGTGTTCACTTTTCCTTCCTTGCCACCTGCCCTGTGCATACAGCCTCACAAGGCTTGCAGGAGTAACGACTTGACACTAGTTTACAAGTTCTCAATTTTGAAAGGTCAAACTTCTAAAATAAACTTAATATAATTTCTGTGGCTCTGATTCTTTGAACAACCTCCTCTCCCCTCGTATATTGACCTTACATCAAGTAATTTTGGTAAAGGCCTTGCCCCCATCCCCTGTCATAGGGAGAAATTACAGTATCTCATTGCAGATGATACTCACCTCAGGCTGGACCTGAGAACTCTTCACTCTACTGCCTCAGCTTCCTATGTACTAGGATTACAGGTGTTTGCCTTTATGCTTGACCCCTGAGATTTCTTCTTGTTATAGTTCTTCCCTAACGTACGTAGATGGTCTCTGTATTAGTCAGGGTTCTCCAGAATCACAGAATTTATGGAATATCTCTACATATTAAGGGAATTTATTGTAATGACTTACACTCTGTAGTTCAACCAACCCAACAATGGGCAGCTGTGAATGGGAAGTCCAAGAATCTAGTAGTTGCTCAGTCCCGTGAGGCTGGGATCAGGAAGAAGTAGGTTCCGACAGGTGTGCTGGCAAGCAAGTGCAAGCACATGAAGAAGAGCTTCCTTCTTCCAATGTCCTGATGTAGGTCTTCAGCAGCCGTGGTCCAGATTAAAGATGTGTACCACCATGCCTAGATCTGGAATCTGCTTTGTCTTTGGCTGACCTTGAACTCAGAGATCTGCTTGCCTCCTGCTCCTGGGATTAAATGCTGGTACTACTTTGCCTGGGCCTAAACTTTTCATGGCCCCTGTGCCTCAAGATCTCCATGACAAGATCCAGGTTAGAAGTCTGTATCTTCCAGCGTAGAGTTCTGGATTATAGGTGTGTCCCCCATTTCTGAGTTGTAGTTCATTCCAGATGTAGCCAAGCTGACAACCAGGAATAGCCATCTTCAACTTCGAATCTTTACCTTCTGCAAATGTGAAAGGAGTTCCATTACTCTGCAGCTGAGTCTCCTGATAGAATGTCCCCTTGGGGTTAAACATCCCTGAGGCTGCCTTAAGTCCTTCCGACCATGTCAGAAAGTAAAGGGACTTTACATTTGTCATGGGTACAGGCTAACAAAGCTCTGCATCCTCAAAAGACCCAGGATTCATTTTTGAAAAAGGATTCCTTTTATCTTTTCAAATTATATGTGTATGTGTTGGAGGGGGCTGTTGAGCGGGTGGGTAAGAGTACGTTCGAGTGCAGAGGCTTTCCACGTCCAGTAAAGGGTGTCAGGTAATGTGGAGCCAAAGCTAGAGCCGGTTATTAGCCTCCTGATTTGGGTGCTGGGAGCCAAACTCTAGACCTTTACAAGGGATGTTGGGTACTGTTTGTTACTGAGCTGTCTCTCCAGCCCCCACTGCTTCGCTTAGAACTGCTTTTTTGACCCACCCTCATCCCACACCTCCTGGGATATTCAAGATGATCATAGGTAGACCTGCCACGCCCCCTTTGATCGGCATGCTCCAGGTACTCAACGGAGTTTCTACTCCCTATTTCAATTTGTCACGCTAAATAAACTTCTGCTTAAACTGTTTGTGTCCCTTTCCTTTGGAAAGAGAAACCACAAAGAAATCTGCTGCAAACAAAAGCCATCCGTATTTAGTAGAAACCATACTTTATTTCTCAGTTTTGATCTTTTCCTGAGCTAGCAGAAGGTCGTGCCAGCCATATTATAATGAAGTAAAGAACGGGTGCTCAACGGTGGACTGTGCTGTCAGCATCTGGGGAGGCTGTATTGTTTCTACCTCCCATCGTGCCTCTAAAACCCCCATCTATGCGTGCATACAAGATGTCTAATATCCTTTTAGCAGGGGTTTTGTGTCAAGATGATTATGATCAACTTTATGCAGGTGGGCATAGGCGCTCTGAGCATGGTTAAAGTAAGCAAGGGCAGGCTAGCACATTCAGTGGCTCAGATATTTTAAATGCTTGCTTAGTGAACGGTATTTAAAATTAGAGTGAGCTTATTGGGACGTAAGTTGAGAGGCATCTGTATGAGTATTTGCACCTATAAATAAAGACTCCTTTGGCTGCACTCCATGCATTTAAACACGACACACTTTACTTGTTCAGTTATAATATATTATCATATCTGCTGATTTATCTGTGACCTATGGGATATTTTGAAATGTACTGCTGGAGTTAGCACGAGAAAAGATATTTAATTCAGTGAAACAGAACAAAGGGTTCAGAAATACACCCCAACACAGAGAGAGTCAGCTGATTTTTAGTGAAGGGGACAGGACAATGCAGAAGAGGAAGAAATGGCCTGAGAGAAACAAAAGGGAAGGTGGGCACCACAGCGCAGGCCTTTAATGCCAGCACTGGCCTTTAGCAGAAGATCCAGGTTCAGTTCCTAGTCCCTACACGGCAGCTCACAGCCCTCTTAACGTCAGTTCCTAGAGATCCATGCCCTCTTCTGGTCTCTGCAGGCTCCTGCTTGCAAGTGATGCCCAGACAGACATGTGGGCAAAGCACCCATAGACATAACACAAAAACAAATACAAACTAAATACATCTCTCAAACCATAAACAAAAATCAGCTCGAGATGAGTCAAAGGCAAAGGTGGGAGCTAAAGTATGAAGCCTTCAGAAGAAAACAGACGAGAGCATCCCTGTGACTTTGGAGGAGGCAAAGCTACCTTAGACACACAAATGGTAGCATAAAAGCAAAGAGGAATAAATTAGACTTTGTCAGAATCATACGCTTTAGTATTTTGGAGTACTATGAAATGAAAAGGTGAGTCAGAGAGTGGGAGAAAGGCTTCATAACACACGAAAATGACAAAGGACTTCTAAATATAGAACTCTTAAAATTTAATAACGAGGGCCGGGGAGTCGGTTCAGCATTTATCACAAATGCCTAAACCTGGGGGAAAAAAAACCAACCCCAAACCCAACAATAGACTAAATAAATTGTAGCATACTCATACAAAACAGACAGACAGACAGACAGACAAACAAACAAACAAAAAACAGCAAACCACGAAGCAATACAATTCAAGGGACCACGACACAGGCAACAAAGTCAGTCTCAAAGACAGCTTTAGGCAAAAGAAGGCAGAATACGTGCTCTATGGTTCCTTGCGGGTGGAATTCTGTAACACTAACTGGATTTATTGCAGCACACAGAGATTATTAGTTGCTTGGGGCTGGAGCGAGGCCATGGCTCGTCACAACAGTCTGGAAGGAACTTTATGTGTAATGGGAACGTCTAACATCTTAACTGTGGAGGCGTAGATATTTGTCAAAATTCCAGCGATCTTTGAAATGGGTGCGTTTTCTTCTATGCAAAATATGCTTCATGAAAGACATGTACACAGACAAATAGACACACAGGAAAATGGCTATAAAACTATCCAACGATATTGAAGTAAAAGACCGACCAAAGAGGGCAGGTTTTCAGTTGGCTTTTTTTCCCCCTTCATTCTGAGCTTTCATCAAATTGATATTTAAAAGCTGTTCTTGGGCTGGAGACATGAGTCGGGAGTTAAGAGCACTTGTTACTCTTTAGAAAGACCTAGGTTCAGTTCCCAGCACCCATATTAGATAGCTCACAGTCACCTGTAACTCCAATTCTGGGGGATCTGACACCCACTTCTACTATCCTTGGGCACCTGCACACAGTGCACATACATACACTCAGGCACACACACACACATTATGAAAAAAGGGCCAGGTGTGGCAGTGCATGTGTTTAATCCCAGGATTTGGGATGCAGAGGTAGACAGATTTCTGTGAGTTCGAGGCCTGCCTCTGGTCTATATAGTGAATTCAAGGCCTGCCAGGCATGCAAAGTGAGGCCTTGTTTCACATACATATGTACACATATACATCATACATACATATACATACATACATACATACATACATGTGTGTATATGTGTACACACACACACACACACACACACACACACACACACACACACACACACACACTGAGGTTTTGGGGCTGGAAGGAAAAGCCCTTAAGGGCACCTGCTTTTGCAGAGGACCTGGATTTGGTTCCCAGATCCGCAGTCACTAACTACTGTATGTAGCTCCAGTTTCAGGGATCTGACCTCGGAGGGCTCTGCTCATATGTGGTTTACACACATATGCACAGGCAACTACTCAAACACATAAGATAAAACAAAGCAATCTAAACAGAGCATTGTCTTTCTGTTTCTTCCCGGGAGAACAACAAGCATTTCTGGGTTAGAGGAAGCGCTAGGAGGCGAGCTCTGCTGAGGAGTGAAGGAGAGCACAGGCTACCCCTGGAGAGACACAACGTCATGGGGATTCTTTTCAAAATGATAAACACATAGAATCAGGCATGAGTTTATTATGTTTACCCTCTTATCTGATTACAGAAGCAGAGGGAATTTATAAGTTAAATGTAAAGGAGAACAGTTCAACTTGACAAGGAAAGAAACCCAGAGGGCTGGCTGGCCCCCAGGCAGTTCCAACTGATATCCAGGTTCCAGAACCTGCAGGTTATATATTAATAATATATATATAATAAATATATATTTAAGGGATGATTCAAAAAATATTACCTAAAGGAAGACAAGACATAGACATGCCTCGTAAGTTAAAAAAATAAACATAATGCCGAATTTCACAGCATTATGTTTACTGTGTGAATTACAAAGACATATTTAGGAAAATGTGATTGGAGAGAATCCAACAAATGCCTCCAAAGATGGCCCGAGGGTATAAATAGTGCAATCTGGATTTTCATCCTATATTTTTCTACATGTTTAAAAGTTTCCACAATGAATATGTATTACTTATATAAAAATAAAGATAAGTATTTTCAGAGCAAGGGATGGATAACCAACACTAATTTCCAAGTACGTATGAAGCTAATTCGCATGGATTTTGGCTTGCACATGTAGACACACTCTCTGGCTTTTTCTACCTTTCATATTTCTTTCTCAGGACTCTAGTTAGCTAGAGTCCTTGCCACACCAAAATCATATTGTTCCAGGCAGTGGATGACATATCCTAGAATAATAACTACCTACATTACATATAATAAATATCTATGTTGCCTCCACAAAGCTCAGGAAGCGGTGCAGAGAGTGGGAACACGGGAAGGTTGTAAGAACCAGAGGTCAGGGAGGGCCAGAGCAAACCAATGTCTGTTTTATCTGTGTTTGTTCATAATTCGTCATAGTACAGAGCTAAAGCCAAGCCATCTTTCTCTTTGTGGGGCCCTGTGTCAACTCACGCAGAGAGTTTGGATTTAGAAGCAGACTCTGGGGGTTGAGCTGGAATGGACTGGGTATCTGCCCTGTCTTTCACTCTTGTTTCTGCAAGACACAAAGAATTAAAAGGTGCCACATATTGGGGTTGGGGATTTAGCTCAGTGGTAGAGCGCTTGCCTAGGAAGCGCAAGGCCCTGGGTTCGGTCCCCAGCTCCGAAAAAAAAAGAACCAAAAACAAAACAAAAAAAAAGGTGCCACATATCAGGATGCTTTGCAGTTAGAAGACTCGGGCATTCAGACTCTTGTAATCAAACTCGGTATTAAAAAAATAATGGAATAGCATTCAGTATGTAGCAGGTGTTCTTTAGTGTTTAGTCACATTTTCTTATCTAATTTAAACAGTATTTATTAAATATGTGGAGGGCATGTCCCAAATTCTAGGCTTATTGATCATTCATTCATTCAGTAACTACAATTTATAGTGAATTAATGAGGGAAAGTAAGAGATACATGCTGTTATCTAATTAATAGTACATACTATATTATTATCACATTAATTCTTTAACATGTTCAAATATAATTTATTAGGTATACATTCTTTATAGATTCCACTTAGTCTTTACTTTAGTGTTTGCTCCAAGTCTGAAAACATTTGAATATCAGGTCTCTGGTCCAACCTGCTCTCTCAGCCTTTTGAAATCAGACACTGAGGTCTTTGCAGTTCCTTTAAGGTCCACCAGAGGGAGCTCTCTACCGTGGGTGTTTGGTGGAGAACAGTGATTCGGATCCTACACATTCACTCGCAAATACCTTACTCTGTGACTGATGATTTTTGGTGCTGGGAATACAGAAATGGACAAGACGCGATCTCTGTCCTTAAGGATCTCAGCCTAGCGTACAGGCCGAGATAAAAACAATAATGATTGTTTAGTGGCTGTAATAAAATGTCACCAGGTGCTAAGGGACTATTAAACTCTGGCTCCAGGGGTCAGGGAAGAGTTTGGTGAGCACCCTGAAAGAGAATAAAGGTTTATCAGACAAAGCACTCAGCAGTAAACACAGGCACAACCCAGAACATGGGAAAGAGACTGATAGCCAAGGGGAGCCGTAGCACGAAAGGCCTTAATTTTTAAAATGAAAAGAGCCGTGAGTCCTACTTAACTACAGCAAGAGGTCTTAAAGCCACTCTGGGGCAGAGTGCCTTTATAGTTGCTCACATATAAGGTGTGTGCGTGTGAGTGTGTGCGTGCGTGCGTGCGTGCCTGCGTGCGTGTGTGTTTCCTTTTAGAAACAGGGTCTCACGAACTAGCTCCAGACGGCTTTAAATCCATGGCAGTCCTTCAGGCTCAGTCTTTCAGGTGCTGGGCTTATAAGCACGAGTCGCCATCACCTCCGCTTTAAGGGATCTTATCTTTCAAAGGTTCCCTAGGGACCATTTATACACTTCAAAGTCGTCTTCAGAATGACTTTGTAGCCAGTACCCGGTTCAGGCGTTTACTTTTCTATCTCTTTTGGATTCGATCCATGTAACCTCGAATGTCCACACATCGAGCTCCCCCCACATAAACAGGAACATTTGCTGATGTGAAGATTAAAACAAAAAGATGATTCAAGCTTCTTAGTCAATTCTAACAGTCACTTTAGAAACATTCGTCAGCGTTGTTAGAATGAACATGCGGACCAAAAATGGCCATTTAAATAACGTTTCTTCCCCTTGACGGATGATTAAAAATTCGTTCGTATTTATTTTGTGTGTGTGTGTGGGTGTGTGACCTCATGAGTGTGTAAGTCAGAGGACAAATTTGCAGAACTGGTTTTTGCCTTTCTCTAGGTGGGTCCCCAGGATGGAACTCAGGTCCTTAGCTTGGTAGTAGGTGTCCTTACTTAACTCTGAGCCCCCTTGGTTACCAATGTCACTGAGACTTGGAGGGGATGTGCCACCAGAAGCAACGGAGTAATACTGCTGAGCTGAGCTGGGACTCTGGGTGGCTCCAGACTGAGCAGGCAGGAACACTTTCACCCTGTCCTGATTCATTCTAGAAGATTTATCCCCTCTGCTTGGACAAACATCTGGCTCCCTTTCCACACAGTAGCACTTCTGAGCTGACCAGTCCAACCTGCTTGCTCCCCTGAAGGCATCAGGTATCCAAGGGAAGTGGAGGAGAGCCTGCCAGGTCAGAACATTTTACCTGAGACAGCACCAGTGTGCTTCCTGCTGCCTTCAGCAGATCCACAGTGAAGCCCAACCAGAAAGTCTCACCAAGATTGGCTTTTAAGGATCGTGGGGGGTTGGGAGGGTGTAGGCAAGATGACTCAGTGCCTGTCGCTGAACCAAAGACCTGAGTTCAACACCCAGGATCCACATGACGAAAGTAGAGATCCAAGCCCCCACAAGTGGTCCTCTGACCTTTGCATGTGTGCAATGTCACGTGGGCACCCCCGCATGTCTACACAATAAGTAAATACATTTACAAATAATTTTTAAAAGGATGCTAAAGGTTTAAGGGTTCCTAGTCTGAGACGTACTTTTAATCAGAACAATGAACTCTTAGAAAATAAAGGGCCAGCAGGGCCTTAGAAGTCGCTTGGTTCAATCCCATTAGCTCACAAAAATGGGATTGAGGACCTAAGAGTTTAAATGAGGTCACCTTGTACCACAGCGTCCCTGGGACAGCCCTGGTGATACTTGTTTTTCCAGTGTGAATACTAGAAATGCCACTTTACTTTGCAAAGTGTCCTGGGTTGGACAGTAAATCCTAC
The DNA here is from genome assembly GCF_011064425.1 of Rattus rattus. Taxonomy (NCBI): domain Eukaryota; kingdom Metazoa; phylum Chordata; class Mammalia; order Rodentia; family Muridae; genus Rattus; species Rattus rattus. The sequence continues at coordinate 39,555,223 of NC_046161.1, forward strand.
AGTCATTCACACCCTGTCTTAAGGGCAAAGCAAGAGTGAAAGCAATGAAAACCCTGAGACTTGGAACATGGAGAAAAGAAAACAAAAAAACACAGTGAAAAAATGATGAAAACCAGCATGGAACTCACACCCCTGCCAGACTTCCTGTTTAATGATTCTGTTGCAAAGTTCCATTTTTTTTTTTTTTTTGGTTCTTTTTTTTCGGAGCTGGGGACCGAACCCAGGGCCTTGCGCTTCCTAGGTAAGCGCTCTACCGCTGAGCTAAATCCCCAGCCCCTCAAAGTTCCATTTTTGTTTCTCAGGTTTTTGTTGGAGGCAATACATTTTTTTTCTTTATTAACTTGAGTATTTCTTATTTACATTTCGAATGTTATTCCCTTTCCCGGTTTCCGGGCCAAAATCCCCCTAACCCCTCCCCCTCCCCGTCTATATGGGTGTTCCCCTCTCCATCCTCCCCCCATTACCGCCCTTCCCCCAACAATCACATTCACTGGGGGTTCAGTAGTAGCAGGACCAAGGACTTCCCCTTCCACTGGTGCTCTTACTAGGATATTCATTGCTACCTATGAGGTTGGAGCCCAGGGTCAGTCCATGTATAGTCTTTAGGTAGTGGCTTAGTCCCTGGAAGCTCTGGTTGGTTGGCATTGATGTTCATATGGGGTCTTGAGCCCCTTCAAGCTCTTCCAGTCCTTTCTCTGATTCCTTCAACGGGGGTCCTATTCTCAGTTCAGTGGTTTGCTGCTGGCATTCGCCTCTGTATTTGCTATATTCTGGCTGTGTCTCTCAGGAGAGATCTATATCTGGTTCCTGTTGGCCTGCACTTCTTTGCTTCATCCATCTTGTCTAATTGGGTGGCTTGTATATGTATGGGCCTCATGTGGGGCAGGCTCTGAATGGGTGTTCCTTCTGCCTCTGTTTTAATCTTTGCCTCCCTATTCCCTGCCAAGGGTATTCTTGTTCCCCTTTTAAAGAAGGAGTGAAGCATTCACATTTTGATCATCTGTCCTGAGTTTCATGTGTTCTGTGCATCTAGGGTAATTCAAGCATTTGGGCTAATAGCCACTTATCAATGAGTGCATACCATGTGTGTTTTTCTGTGATTAGGTTACCTCACACAGGATGATATTTTCCAGTTCCCTCCATTTACTTATGAATTTCATAAAGTCATTGTTTTTGATAGCTGAGTAATATACCATTGTGTAGATGTACCACATTTTCTGTATCCATTCCTCTGTTGAAGGGCATCTGGGTTCTTTCCAGCTTCTGGCTATTATAAATAAGGCTACTATGAACATAGTGGAGCACGTGTCTTTGTTATATGTTGGGGCATCTTTTGGGTATAGAGGCAATACATTTTAAAGTCTTGGTTCATTAAAACAACAAGGAAAGCATGTCATTAGTTTGTGCTATCATGCTTAAATTCTATCTGACTGTTCAGAGCAGCTGGCTACAGAGTGCTTATGTTGAGTTTGGAGGAAGCGGTGGCTTTGCAGTGAAGGATTTCACTTTGTGTTGTCAGAGAAAAAAAAAAACCAACATATGCTTACACCGTTGTCCTAAAAGTCATCCATTTGCTGGCTGGGACTCAGTGTTCTCATTCAGAGACGCTCAATGGACACTTACCACTGCCAGCCAGGTACAGTGTTCAGTCCATGGGAAAGGAACAGTCTCTCCAATTGCTTCCATGAATGACTTCAGTCATTTTATAAGATAGTTACATGCCGGGGGCTGGAGAGATGATAAGAGTTCCAACTGCTCTTCCAAAGGACCCAGCTGTGATTCCTTGCAGCCACATGCCAGATCCCAAGCATCTGTAACTCCAGTCCTAGCAGATCTGATGCCCTCTTCTGCTCTCTGTGGGCACCGAGAATGCATGCGGTTCAAAGGCGTACATGCAAACAAAATACTCACACACATAAAATACATACTGCTCTTGCAGGGGACCTGAGTTTGGTTCTCAGCACCCACGACAGCAGCCCGTAACCACGTATAAGTCCTGCTTTAGGGAGAGCTGATGCCTCTGACCTCCTAGGACACCTGCGTTTATTTGCAAGTTAATGCAAATAAACTCTCTCTCTCTCTCTCTCTCTCTCTCTCTCTCTCTCTCTCTCTCTCTGTAACACATTTTCACAAAGGGAGTCCTGTCATGTGGGAGGCACCAAGATCAATATGCACTAGAATCTAGCAGCTTCCTATGTGTCCCCCTTGAATCCCTGTTCTCAATTTATAATCCTAGCTAGCCCATATAGAAGACACACGATCTAGGTATTTTATTTACAAGCTATACACCTAGATTGGGCAGGTTTAGAGCTATTCTAACTCACCCCCAGCTATGAAGTCCCTTATTACTTGCTGTTTCTCCTGACCGTATGCTCATCGTCTTCTCTTGGGGTAGCCTCCCTACCTTCACCTCTTCTTTCTTTTCCTCTCTTCCTCTACCTACAACCCCCTCGCTCAATCCTCAAGTCCCACCTTTCTTCCTCTATTGCCCAATAGTGAGCCCCAGCCTTTTATTGACCAGTTAAATTGGGGAGCAAGGTTCACATAACATCATTTGCTGTAACCCGCAGATTTGTTCCTCAGAGGCAACCAGGTCTTGAGAGCCAGTATTTAACATTAGAATACAAACAGCATCAGACCAACCCACTAAGGAAGACAGTTCTTACCACCATCGATACATTTTGCTTGCATTAAGTCAATGTAGTTGATCTCACACAGTTAAAGTCATAGGGTTTTAAAATCACAAGTTGGGCTAGCAAGAGGACTCAGTGGGTAAAGGCACCAAGCTTGGCAACCGGAGTTCAATACTCAGGACCCACACGGTGGGAAAGAAACAACTTTTGAAAGTTGTGCTCTGACCTGCAGGTGTGTCCCATCGCCACCTAGAAACAACAAAGAAACAACAGCAACAGCAGCAGCAGCAGCAGCAGCAGCAACAACACATGCACACACACACACACACACACACACACACACACACACACACACACACACACACCAGTAGTTCTGGGATGACCAAGAGGTAATGCCATCAGAGTTATTTGGATCAGACCTTGTGCCCTGGCACCCCAACAAAGCCAGATATAGGCCTCCTTCCTCAATAAGCCAAAGAAAAAGATAAATTAGTAGAGACAATCAAGAAAAGGAAATCTATTCAGTGGGACGAGGGGCAGAGATCAGGGGGCTACCCCACACCTACATTCCATCACCCAAGTCTGTCGTCGTATCCTGCTATGAGATTTAGGTTTAAAAAGAGAGTCAGAGGAACCCGGTAGAGATGTGGTCTTGCCCACCACGGACCCAGCATTTCCTTGGCTCCTGTCTCTCCTGTAAATTGTTCTGACATGTGGTTAGAAACATGTGCAATCTCGTTCCTGGTAGCAGTTCCCACTTTGGCTGGCCTTCTTCAGAGGAGATTCCTAGGGAAATTCCAGTTTCTTGAAGGCCATTGTTTCTCAGTCAGATAGCTACATAGCTGGAGGGAGGGACGCAGGTATCTCTTCAGAGAGTGTCCTCATTCCTGCCAGGCCAGTTATAGCGAGGTGTTAAGAAACTAGTTCCTGGTATACAGGGAAGGTGCTAAGGCTTGCTCTTTTCTGTAATCTCTTGCTCATACCTGAGAAGTGTAGCATAGGTCTCCTAGGGTTCCTGCACTTCGTAGGAGTGACCACTGATGCTGGCTCTCCTGTCTATGCTCTTTTGAATTATAGATCATATACCTACTTCTCCTACCTATGATCCACTTGCCTGGGACACTTGTGTCACACAGTGTGTCTGCAGCCCCTTCTCCTCAGAAAGGACTACATTGGAAAACGAAATACACCCTCAGAGGAGTTCCCATAAGCTAAGGACCTGGGGCAGAAGGCTGCTGAGGCTGAGGCCAGGGTGGGGAGGATGATGCAGACCTGGACCTCATCATCAACTTGCCGATGGGATGGGCAAGACCGGACTTGCTGTGAGCTCTTTAGTTCCCTCAGCTTGCTGCGATTCTGTCTGCCCTCTAATTTCAAGTTCAGCTTTCTTCCAAAAGCTGATGTCTGTTTTCAAAGGCAAATGCCCTGTCCCAGAGGTGTTTACGAAGCAAGATGTTTCTTCCATTTTGCCTAGCTACGGAAGGTGTCTAAGGAGGGTCCATCTTTCCATTCACAGACACATTCTCCTCCATCTTGCCTACAGTTTGGGTTCTCTGAGTGCTTCAGGGAGTGGTGTCGGGCTGAGGTCTCTCACCTCCTAGCGCCCCCCTGATAAGTTACTATTCCTTTTCCCTTTCACGTGCATTGACCATCTAAAATCCTATCCCTTATTAGACTGCCCCCAAATTGCTAGAATTTGATGAGAAATTTTGAACACCATGAGACCAGAGGCTCTCCTTGCTGCGTCCTTGCTGTTCTGTCTCTCGGATCTTGAATTTGTGGGGTTTAGCTTCAGTTTGTTTGCTCGTGGTGCTGAGGGTTGAACCCAGGGCTTTGTTTATGCTTAGGCAGATGCTCTACCACTAGGCTGTGCCCCTAGCCTGAGCCGCCTTCATGGAGGAGTTTTGGGACTCAGACTTAAAACTTGGCTGTTGAACTCCATGGTCACAGTGTGCCCCCAGGCAGATCATTACAACCCCTCTCTTCCCTTTCTTACCTGTGAGAGGATTGCTAAAGTGCTTCAGAAGGTCGTGAGATAGGAAGATACTGAACGGAATCTATGGAACAACCGGTGGTTATAACTATTCCCGTGATCTTGTCCGTGACAGGGATCCCACAGCGCCTGGCTGCCTCCCCCTAAGTGAGGGCCTTGGCCTGGGGCTTGGCCCATGGGGCCCTGCTCTTTTGTTAACCCCTCCTTATTTCCCAGGATTCCTAGGTATCTAACCTTTTCAGAGAGTACCACATTCTTGTGCTGTCTGTCCTCTGTCTGTGTACTTTATGCAGATCACCTGGAATGTGGCCTCTCTGTCTCTCTCTGTCTTGGTCTCTCCGTCTCTGTCTCTGTCTCTCTGTCTGTCCTTGTCTCTCTTTCTCCCCTCCCCCTTTTGCTGGAGAACTCCTTATGGGGCTGATTGTATCATCTTCCTGCTTGAATTCCAAGGAGAGCGCAGGACACCTGGCAACTGCTTGAACCTGTTTGTTTTCTGTAACAGGAAGAACGAACACAAATTTCCAAGAGTTTCCCATCAGCCTTTTTTCTTTTAGGAGAGATGCTGAGAAGAGGGAGCCTAATATTTATTTCCCTTAGCTCTGAAGAGTCCCCCAGAGAGCAGAGGAGGTGGGCAGGGTGTGAAGGGAATTCCTTGGCACAGAGGGCTGGTAGACTCTGTAGAGAAGGGAGATTGTGAGGTAGAAAGCAAAGGTGGCTCAGGAGCTGACCTGTCAGTCAGGCAGACCTGGTTTTGAATCTGACTGGGTCATTAGTTACGTTACCATGGTTACACTACTTGATCTCCAAGGTTCTACTTTGGTCAGCTTCTGCTCACTTTCCAGTTAACTCTGTTAACTCAGAGTGTTAGACTCTGTCCTGAAGATGTTTCTCTGTCCCCTGTCTTCTCCCCTCACTCTAGGACAGTGACCTTTCTTCCCTGTGATAAAACAAAACAAACAGAATAGAAACCATTAAATGAGATGGTCTAAACTGAGGAGATGCACCCCCCTCCCCCAAATAAGCACACACACTTTACTGCTCCGGCCTTCCTGCTTTCTAAGTCATCCACATTCACAGCCATTCTGAGGGTTTCTTACATCTACATTGACCATATGAACCACGTTCTGGCCTGTGAACGGGATACTGTCAGTCATTGGGACCCCAGGTACAAGTCAGGAACAGCTTAAGTGACCGGAGCAGTCTTTACTGCTTCCAATGGAAGCACCACACTGTCTCCCACTGCTAGGCTATCCCTGTGAGCATTGGGACAAGCTAAAGTCGCTTTGGACAAGTGTCGTTCTCCCCCCCACTCCCCTCCCCCGCACACCCCTTCTGTCTTTCCTCAGCCACCCTACTACTTGACAGCTTCCTGGGTACTTGTAAGTGTGTGTCAAAATTAAGAAATAAACCCCAAATTGGGAGGCTTTTCTAGCTCACATCCCCTTCCAGCTGCCCCCTTCTTCCAGCTGCTCTGTAAGGTCTGTCCTTTGAACCAAAACTTATCTCCTTAGTAAGTCCCGCCCAATCTGCCTCCGGTAGCCTAGCCACCAGCCTGACATTTTATTTGAAATGGCTTCTTCTCCCCAGCTCACCGATCTCAGGAGCTACTGAGCACCTTCCGTGCAGCATCTCTAGAAACCACTAGCCTATGTGGAAGTCAGGTTTTGGAGGCCTTCACACAGAAGAGGGGGCTTTACAGGCAGAAAGGGGCAGAAGGAGCTAGAAACAGGAAAACCAGACTGTTTAGCTCAAGGGTACTTTCCTTATAGGGCGGGGATGGAAGAGAGCCCCGGTGTCTCTGGCCCAGGTCGATTGCTTTCCTTCTAATGGGTTGTGGAGACTCCTGGCTTGTTACAGTGGTTTAAACTGGCCCACTGCCTATCTGAGATTGGCTGAAATGGCAGCTCCATTCTGGTCTGGTTTGGTCTGCTGTTCTGACAGGCCTGGTGGAGGAGGCCAGTTCAAAGGAACAGCCCCTTGGTTAAGCTTTGTTAGAAAATCTCTGCCTGGCTGTCCTGGGAACATTCAAGACAACTACCCCTCAGGTTCCTTATTTCACAGAAGGCCTTTCACCTTTGACCTGTTCTAGAAACCAAGGGCTCAGCCCCCAGCACTTGGCCCTCCACAGCCGTGACCCCTCTAATCCTGTACCCTCCATCCTAGCCCCTTAGTATCTCGAAATTCCTTAGTGTCCTCAGTTGAGGTGAAATCACTCTCTGCCTGCTGGAGACAGCCTCTCTCTTCACCTTACCTTTTCAATCATCTTTCTCCAGTCACAGCTGAGTGATCTTTCTAACACGCAAATCTGACCCCCTAAACATTTTCCTTGCATCCCACCGCTCCTGGATAAAGTTCAAATTCCTGACCCTTTTCAGAGTCAGAGACCTTTAGAATGGACTGCTTATTAGATTTCCAGCCTCGTCTCTGGTCACCACTCACCTTTATCTCCGTTTCCTCCACGCATATCCAACCTTTCAATTGCTGCCCTTCCTGCCTGTATCTCTTCTGTGTCTTACCTGGGATCTCCTCTCAAATCCCCACCTCCACCGCTCGCCTTGTGCAACTCCTCAGGACTGTACTCAATTTCAACTTCACTGATTGGTGATTATGTGTTAAGTGACTTAATGGTGTCTTCCTTGGTCTTTACTCCATGGGAGCCCTTCATTACTCTCAGTAAATGTGCAAGAAGACACAGAGACCTATGTAGCAGTCAGAGCCATTGTTTAATACATGAGTTTGCTTGTTTGTTTGTTTGTTTGTTTGTTTTTGAGACAGGCTGTCTCAGTGTAATCAGCCCTGGCTGTCCTGGACTCCAGTAGAACAGGCTGGTCTTGAACTCACAGAGATCCGTCTGCCTCTGCCTCCCAAGTTCTGGAACTAAATGTATACACCTGAGTTTGCTTGTTTTCACCCTGCCTTATAACTACCTTCCCCACTTGTTTTCCCTCTTTCCTTTTCTTGGGGCAGGAGTGGGGGGAGAATAGTAAAAATGTTTAGCATGGCTCAGCAGGTAAAAGTGCTTGCCACCAAGCCTGATGACCTGGTACTCGCACGGTAGAAGGAGAGAGAACTGGCGTCTGCAAATTGTCCTTTGACCTCCACATGTGCACCATGACGTGTATGCGTCCTCAGCTTCCCAGCTCTCAAATAAATAAATCGATGGCAACATCCACAACAATCAAATAGCGTGATTATTTAAATTGCAGTAAACATAATCACATTGCTTGGCAACCGTCACCGTCACCGTCACCGTCTGGACTCTTTTCCCTTCCCTGGGCTGTGTCACCCTCCCAAGCTCTGTAAGCATTAAACACCCACTGTTCACTTTTCTCTCCCCGGGGCAGAATCAAATATACAGAGTCAGCATGTGTGCGTGTGTGTGTGTGTGTGTGTGTGTGTGTGTGTGTGTGTGTGTGTGTGTGTGTAGACTAGAGGTCAACACTGGGTGTTTCCCTCAGACATTCTCCACCTTTGTTGGTTTTAGATAGAGACTCTCCATAAACCCGGAACTCACAGCTAGCTGTGTTAGTCCTGCTGGCCGTAAGCCTGGGACCTGACTGCTTCTGCCCAGAGCTGCAATCAGAGGCACATGCCATGGTTGTACACCGGCTCCGAGGACTGAAGCCCAGTCTTCTTGTGGGCATGACAGACAGGCTCTTGCCAACTGAACCTCCCCTCCAGACCACTGGGTGACTCTTTTTTTGTTGTTGTCTTTTGAGGAACTGCCAAACCGTTTTACAGTTTGATTAGTGATAAACTAAATTTACGTTCCTGTCAGATACGCACAAGAATTCCAACCTCTTCACCATTTTGTCAACAGTAATTTTTTTTTAAAACAATAGCCATCTAAATGGGTATGGTTTTTAACTGAGGCTCTGGTTTGCATATCTCTGATGATTTCCTATGCTTATGAGCTATTTTATATATTGTTTGGAGGATACTTTTAGTATATTTTGGATTCTTTGTGGTTTGTAATTTATTTAATGTGGCTTGTGCCTATTTCTCATGGTCTTTTAATGGTTGCCTAGAATAAAGCAAAGTCTGTTTTTTTGAACAGGGTCTCACTGTTCAGGCTTTGTTAGACTGGAACTAACTCAATATACAGACCAGGCCAGACTCAGACCCACAGAGATCTTCCTGCCTCTGTCCCTGGAAGGCCAGGATTACAGGCTTGTGCTGCCCTGCCCAGTTTAAGGCGATCTTTTGTGATGTGGGCTGCTCCTCCCCAGCCATTGCTCTTCTCTGCCATAGCTTCAGTGGCCTCCGTACTTTTTAAACTCTAAGCATCCTCCGGTCTTCCGTGCTCCTGGGTTCCTCTTCCCAGAATACTTCCTCCTCACCTTCCTCAGACCTTTCTCAAGTATCATTTCGTTCAATGGGTCTTCCATGACCACCCCAGGTTTCTTTGCTTGCTACTGTGTTTCTTGTATGAAGAACAATGCCTGACGTGTCACAGTGTTCAAAGAGTGATTGTGTTGAATGAATGAATGAATGAATGAATGAATGAATGGTACAGGCTTGCGGTTCACAGCTGTGTTGACCTGACTGCAGATTCCATGGCTCCTATCCAACCACACTGGGTGCTTCCTCTCCTGGAAAAGCTTCCTCTCTGAGGCTTATGGGTGTCTCTACTGCAGTTTTGTCACCACAAATCATTAGTCTTGTCATGTTATAATCACCTATTCATTTGACTGTGTCTTCCAACAGATATCAACCTGAAGGCAAGTCCAAGTTTGTATACAACACTGCCTGGCAGTAGAGAATAGTGGGAATTTGAAAGACTCTTAACAACGTCTCTATAAATTGGAAAGAACCTGCTCACCTCACTGTTTAGAACACAAGACACAGTGTTTGTAAAATGCTTCCCACTGGGTGCTGGGTGCATAGTAGGTGCATTCTAACTGGTAGTGTTCATTTGTGAGTGATAAGTTTTTTTATCAGCTTTTTGTTAGATGTGAGACAATGAATCTCAAACGTTTGCTTAATGCTAAAAAACGGTGAGTGAGGAAGGTTGCCCATCAACATGTTATTATGGAAAAAAATTCCAAACCTGCATTTAAAAAAAAAAGAATTTTACAGTGAACGTTTGCTGTGCTTTCTTTGCTACAAATCTATGTACACACCCACCTCATTTTTGAATGCATTTTTAAAACTCAAAATAAATGTGCTTTTCCCTAGACAATAGAGGATGAGCAAGAACTTGGTATTTGTTTATAATCCTGTTTTTTTTTTTAAACACAGTCTTACCAAGTAGCCCTGACTGGCCTGAAACTTACTATGTAGACCAGACAGACCTTTGAACTTGTGGAGTTCCTCTGCCTCCTGAGTGCTGGAACTAAAGATGTGTGCCATCGTACCCAGCTATAATCTGTTTCTGATTGTTAGAGTAAAACTTACAGTCAACCAAATGTATAATTTTTAAAGAGTTCTGTCCAGTGTCTAATGCTACAAAAATACTATGGTTTTGATTACAAGTTCTCTCCTCCCCCACAGAGGCATGTGTTGAAGGCATGATGCTTCCCTCCCCCACAGAGGCATGTGTTGAAGACATGATGCTCCCCTCCCCCACAGAGACATGTGTGTTGAAGCATGATGCTCTCCTCCCCCACAGAGGCATGTGTTGAAGGCATGATGCTCCCCTCCCCCACAGAGACATGTGTGTTGAAGCATGATGCTCTCCTCCCCCACAGAGGCATGTGTTGAAAGCATGATGCTCCCCTCCCCCACAGAGACATGTGTGTTGAAGCATGATGCTCCCCTCCCCCACAGAGGCATGTGTTGAAGGCATGATGCTTCCCCTCCCCCACAGAGGCATGTGTTGAAGACATGATGCTTCCCTCCCCCACAGAGGCATGTGTTGAAAGCATGATGCTCCCCTCCCCCACAGAGACATGTGTGTTGAAAGCATGATGCTCTCCTCCCCCACAGAGGCATGTGTTGAAGGCATGATGCTCTCCTCCCCCACAGAGGCATGTGTTGAAGGCATGATGCTCCCCTCCCCTACAGAGACATGTGTGTTGAAGCATGATGCTTCCCTCCCCCACCGAGGCATGTGTTGAAGGCATGATGATTCCCTCCCCACAGAGGCATGTGTTGAAGGCATGATGCTCCCCTCCCCCACAGAGGCATGTGTTGAAGACATGATGCTTCCCTCCCCCACAGAGGCATGTGTTGAAGACATGATGCTTCCCTCCCCCACAGAGGCATGTGTTGAAAGCATGATGCTCCCCTCCCCCACAGAGACATGTGTGTTGAACATGATGCTCCCCTCCCCCACAGAGGCATGTGTTGAAAGCATGATGCTTCCCTCCCCCCACAGAGGCATGTGTTGAAGGCATGATGCTCCCCTCCCCTACAGAGACATGTGTGTTGAAGCATGATGCTTCCCTCCCCCACAGGGGCATGTGTTGAAGGCATGATTATCCCCTCCCCCACAGAGGCCTGTGTTGAAAGCATGTGCTCCCTCCCCCACAGAGACATGTGTGTTGAAGCATGATGCTCCCCTCCCCCACAGAGGCATGTGTTGAAGGCATGATGCTCCCCTCCCCCACAGAGACATGTGTGTTGAAAGCATGATGCTCTCCTCCCCCACAGAGGCATGTGTTGAAGGCATGATGCTTCCCTCCCCCACAGAGGCATGTGTTGAAGGCATGATGCTCCCCTCCCCCACAGAGGCATGTGTTGAAAGCATGATGCTCCCCTCCCCCACAGAGACCGTCCCCCACAGAGGCATGTGTTGAAAGCATGATGCTCCCCTCCCCCACAGAGACATGTGTGTTGGAAGCATGATGCTCTCCTCCCCACAGAGGCATGTGTTGAAGGCATGATGCTCCCCTCCCCCACAGAGACATGTGTGTTGAAGCATGATGCTCTCCTCCCCACAGAGGCATGTGTTGAAGGCATGATGCTTCCCTCCCCACAGAGGCATGTGTTGAAGGCATGATGCTTCCCTCCCCCACAGAGGCATGTGTTGAAGGCATGATGCTCCCCTCCCCCACAGAGACATATGTGTTGAACGCATGATGCTCTCCTCCCCCACAGAGACATGTGTTTTGAAGCATGATGCTCCCCTCCCCCACAGAGGCATGTGTTGAAAGCATGATGCCCCCCCCCCACAGAGACATGTGTGTTGGAAGCATGATGCCCCTCCCCCCCACAGAGGCATGTGTTGAAAGCATGATGCTCACCTCCCCACAGAGACATGTGTGTTGAAGCATGATGCTCCCCTCCCCACAGAGGCATGTGTTGAAGGCATGATGCCCCCTCCCCCCACAGAGACATGTGTGTTGAAAGCATGATGCTCTCCTCCCCCACAGAGACATGTGTGTTGAAGCATGATGCTCCCCTCCCCACAGAGGCATGTGTTGAAGGCATGATGCTCCCCTCCCCACAGAGACATGTGTGTTGAAAGCATGATGCTCTCCTCCCCACAGAGGCATGTGTTGAAGGCATGATGCTCTCCTCCCCACAGAGGCATGTGTTGAAGGCATGATACCCCCTCCCCACAGAGGCATGTGTTGAAAGCATGATGCTCACCTCCCCCACAGAGACATGTGTGTTGAAGCATGATGCTCCCCTCCCCCACAGAGGCATGTGTTGAAGGCATGATGCTCCCCTCCCCCACAGAGACATGTGTGTTGAAGCATGATGCTCTCCTCCCCCACAGAGGCATGTGTTGAAGGCATCCCCCACAGAGATGTGTGTTGAAGCATGATGCTCTCCTCCCCCACAGAGGCATGTGTTGAAGGCATGATGCTTCCCTCCCCCACAGAGGCATGTGTTGAAGGCATGATGCTTCCCTCCCCCACAGAGGCATGTGTTGAAGGCATGATGCTCCCCTCCCCCACAGAGACATATGTGTTGAACGCATGATGCTCCCCTCCCCCACAGAGGCATGTGTTGAAGGCATGAGGGATGATAGGTTCATGAAGCCTCCAGTCTGGTCTACACAGTGTGTTAATCCAAGTATGCATTTATAAGTGGCCACTACTGTTAGGAAGTGATGGAGAGCACAAGGTGGCATTCAGTTAGAGGGAAAAGGGCATGCTCTGGGAGAGCAGACAGCTTCCTGGGCATGAGCTGAGCAACTATCTAGGCCCATTAACTATCCATAATGTATCTGCAGTGAACATATGCGACTAAGGGCCAAAATATTGCAAGCCTAGTAAAACCTTCTTTAGTTTCCTGTTTTTCAAAAGTTATCTGTCTGTCTGTCTGTCTATCTATCTATCTATCTATCTATCTATCTATCTATCATCTATCTATTCATTATCTATTAATCATCTATCTATTCATTATCTATCATCTATCTATCATCCATCTATCTCTCTATCATCCATCTATCCATCCTCTCTCTCTCTCTCCATCCATTCATGTGGAGTAGAGGGCTGCTTTTGGGGGTCAGTTCTTCCTGTCTACTTTCTTTTGAGGCAAGATCTCTCCTGTTTCTGCTGCGTGCTCCAGACTACCTGGACTGTGAACATCTGACCCTCTCTTTGCCGTCACTGCTGGTTAAGCTGAGAAATTACAGATTTGCAGCACGGCATCCTGCTTTTTATGTGGGTTCTGGGGCTTGAACTTACATCGCCAGGCTTGTGAGACAAGTGCTTTTACTGGCTGAGCCACCATCCTGATGTTTTCTAAAAGTAGTAAAAGGTGACTGGTGTAGTAACTGAAACACTTATCAAAATCTAGAAGACTAATATTGCTGTAGGAAGGTCTCACGCCATGCCAGCCTCTCCAATCAATATGTGCCTCGCAGCCCTCCAAGAACAAACATTTAACACATGGTTCTTTCCCACCAAAAAGGCTCTCTCTCTCTCTCTCTTTTTTTTTTTTCTTTCATGTATCTGGTCTAACCTTGAACTTGCTATGTACTCCAGGTTGGCCCTGAACTCTCTATAGTGCAAGCAGGCCTCCAACTTGTGATCCTCCTGCCTCTGTTTTCCACAATGCTGGAATTGTAAGCCTGTTTCACCAACTCTGACTTTCACCAAAGCTTCTGGGACTATTTTATGACCGTGTATAAATGGAACCAGAGTTCTATGCATCTTACTAATTTTGATCAGCAGATTTTTCAGATTCATCCAAATGGTTGTGATACCGTCAGTCTGCCCATTTTTTTATTGCCCCGAATAGTATTCATTGTAGGAATATTTGATAACCTATGTATCCGTCCTTTTGTTGATGGTCCCCTGGGGTGTTTCCGGTTTGGGATATTAACAAAACTGCCATGAATATTCTCCTGGAAAATCTTCTGATAAAAGATTCCATTTCTCTAAGGTAAATACTTTGGGATAGAATTGCTGGGGTAGTTGTAGGCCTAGCTATATAAGACGATGTTAGGTTGTTTCCCCCAAAGAGGCCATGGGGAAGTTTCTCAGCATCTTCCCTAAGCAAAACCACAAATGGCTAAACTTTTCTGAACATTTTCTGTGTTCCCTGAGCACAGAGCACATATCACTTTATTCTTAGAGCTGCCTCCATGGCCACATATTGTCCTTTTCCATTTTATTCCTGAGGTAAATGATGATCAGGGAATTAAATATTGAAATCACACAGTGAATAAATGACTGAGCTTCTATCTGAACCCAGGTAAGTCAGAGCCCAGCTCTCATGGCTCATGCCTCCTACAGCGGTGTGTGTGTGTGTGTGTGTGTGTGTGTGTGTGTGTGTGTGTGTGTGTGTGTGTGTGTGTGTGTGTGTGTGTGTGTGTGTGTGTGTGTGTGTGTGTGTGTGTGTGTGTGTGTGTGTGTGTGTGTGTGTGTGTGTGTGTGTGTGTGTGTGTGTGTGTGTGTGTGTGTGTGTGTGTGTGTGTGTGTGTGTGTGTGTGTGTGTGTGTGTGTGTGTGTGTGTGTGTGTGTGTGTGTGTGTGTGTGTGTGTGTGTGTGTGTGTGTGTGTGTGTGTGTGTGTGTGTGTGTGTGTGTGTGTGTGTGTGTGTGTGTGTGTGTGTGTGTGTGTGTGTGTGTGTGTGTGTGTGTGTGTGTGTGTGTATGTGTGTGTGTGTGTGTGTGTGTGTGTGTGTGTGTGTGTGTGTGTGTGTGTGTGTGTGTGTGTGTGTGTGAAGTAGCTCTTGCTTTCTTTGGGAAATGAATATATTTCCCAAGAATGAAAGCTGGTCACAGTAACCGATTTTAATTCAGTAACTAACAGGAAGGATAGAAATGGTGTTAGTGAAGGTGCGATGACAGTACTGGTCATTTCAATGGGGTGTGGATGGCCGTCAGTGTGTGGACAAATGCTCAGAGAGCTTCTTCCGCCTTATCCCAAAGACAAGCTGTCTCTCCACCCTGTGCATCCATCTAGCTTCCTTCTTTCAGGAGTAAGCGAAAGGTGAAATCTCCAAGTCTCTTCCTTGAACGGTGTCTCCACTCTGTAATTAAAACAGGAGCCCGGGGCTTTACCGGAGAGACTGTGAACTATGTGCAGCAAGAATGTAGGGTAGAGTTCCCTCCTTCTGCTTTCCAGGGACCACAGAGCCCGCCTCAGACTCAGACTTTATTTGGATTTTGTCTAGAATACCCAGGGCATGGAAGAGGACGGAAGGGAACACACCTATTCCTTGGGGCACAGAGGCCACCTCTCAGCTAGAACTCTGTCATCTCCAGCTCCCTTCCTTATCTTGCACATGCTCTCTGAAGCAGAGGTCTGTCGGGAAGAATGCACGGTTGTCAGCTGTTGGCCAGGGAAGACTGGGAATCCTGGCTTTTGGGCCAGAGTCCATGACGAAGCCGAGAGACCAAATGTTGGCTGGCATCTTGGTTTCCTTCTTCCTCACCCACCTCAGCCCATTCTACTTCCTTTCTCACTCCCTCTGGGCTGAGATTGGAACCAGGGTATCAAGCATTGAGGCACATACTCTGCCACTGAGCGATAGCCTAACCCCGGACCTTATTTTATTTTTTAAAGATTTTTTTAAAAAATTCTTCTTTTAAAATTATGACATACAGATCTACATAGGCCTGTGTGTGGCTTTGTGCATGTGAGTGCAGAGCCTGCAGAAGCTAGAAGAAGATGTTGGATCCTCTGTGCAGGAGTTGGAGACAGTTGTGAGCTGATTGGGGGGGGGTGCTGGGAGCAGAACTCTGGTTCTCTATACGAGCAGCAAGCACTCCTAACCATTGAACCATCTCTCTAGTTCCCAATATTCTTATTTTTAAGGTTCTGAGAAATAGCAAAGTAATTGCACACTACTTCTTTACGCATGTGTGCACGTGCATACACACACACACACACACACACACACACACACACACACACGGTTTAGTGTGAAGAATGTTATAAAGGCTGCAGATGAAGAGATGCATATGGCAAGGTGATTGGAGGGTCCCAGGAGCTCCCACATCCTATCTGGCTGTGCTGTTAAGTTACATGTTAGCCACTTTCAGTTGGGACCATTGTGGGGACCAAGGTCACATCCCCTGGATGGCCAATGAGAAACATGTCCAGCTTTTTAGTGGTCTGCTGCTCCTCCCACTATTCGAAGTTTGAGAGGTGGTAGCCCCTGGTGCCTGAGTTGCTGCAGCCCATCCATCTGCTCCTACAGGAAAGCCCTGTTCCTTCTTCCTTCCAGAATTCCTCCCTGTCTTTTAAGGACCAAATTCAAAAGTCCCAAGTATAATTGTTTACCCAGACACTCCTCCGAATACATTTTTTTCCTCTTAGTAAGACCCTGACAGAAACTTTTGAGTAAACAAACACTTCGTTTGAACAACCCTAAAAGCTAAATTACACGTTTTTCCTTGCTGACCTCATCTAATGTTGAAAATAGCAGGTGTTTTTGTTTTTTTTTTTTTTGTTGTTTTTTTTCTTTCTTTCTTGCCTAGGATTCTGGGAAATTTAAGTTTTACCAGTAATTGGTGCAGATAGTGTCTTTAGGCCTTCTGAACTTTCAGTCAGCTTCCTGCCTGCCAAGGTCTAAATACCCTGCAGCTACTGTGAAGACAGTTGGAACAGATGTTCCAGCTTCCTGTAAGATTGAGGCAATGTTACAAACTTTAATGACAAGCATGACTTTTCCCTGGAAAGTTTAAGGATAGAACAGGGTCTTTGAACGCTAAGTTCCTCTCTCTGTCTCTGTCTCTCTGTCTCTGTCTCTCTGTCTCTGTCTCTCTGTCTCTGTCTCTCTGTCTCTGTCTCTCTGTCTCTGTCTCTCTGTCTCTGTCTCTGTCCCTCTCTGTCTCTCTCTGTCTCTCTCTCTCTCTCTCTCTCCCTTTTTGTTTCATTTGACTAGACATAAATATTCCTTAGGCTGTCTTCAGATGTCTCTGGCTTTGATTGAGGTCCTCCACACTGACATCTTTGGAATACCAAGGGGCAATGGTCTTTTTATTTGTCATTTTCTCTTAACAGGTTCAACCCTCTGCCTCCTTCCTTGCCCAGGGTGGGAACAGTAAGAGACTTGGAACCTCTCCTGTTAACTGGAAGGAACTGGGCGTTACCAAGCACAAAGCCAAAAACTTGACCTGGGTTGAGGAATGGGATCCGGGCAGCTGTGCCCCTCAGATTCAGGCTGGCTGCCAGCTCTCAGGGCATCTGGCGACTGGGGAGGAATTCCTCTGCTTGGACAACAGGCTTTCTATTCTGCTCAGTGCCTCCTGCCCTGATTCCTCACCTGCTGTGTTTCAAAGTGTTCTTCAGTTAACTCCACCCCTCACTGAATTTTGCAATTTGCTGTCAACTTAACCTCCTCCCGGCTCTGTCTCTCCTTTTGGAACTGTGTTTCTCTGCAAAGCTGAAAGCCAACCAAGATGACGTTTTCTTTAACCTTTTCCCCCTTGGGTACCTGGAGCTGTCCGTCTTCTGACATACACACAGGGAAGGCTACATCTGCCCACCTTGTAACTGTTACTTAGTAACCCAGAATTTTCAGTTCCGGCTGCTCAGAATGACCTAGACTCTAAGTCCTAGAGGCTGGAGAAGAAGCCAGACACCCATTCTGGTAACTCTGGTGTCAGCGAGCAGCTGACCTCCCTCTGGGGCAGCCCCTGAGCTCCTTAGCTTAATGAGTAGGTTTGGGCCAGTGTCTGCCCATGTTTGTTCTACCTCTCCTCCACTCTTTTCTTTTTCCTTCATGTCAATAATTTACCCCTCTTTGAGTGGAATGCTTTTAGTATATCACTCACTTGATAGGACCCAGGGTCCCAGGTACTGGCTTTGTTCTTGATCTACTAGACCCCTTAGCCTGAAGTTTATTTTTCTACTCAGCCTGGTCCTTGCTTCCCCTCCTAGCACCCTTTGTACCGGGGTTTAGATAGAAGATTATGGTATGGATCATTGAAGAGTTTCTAGATAGCTAATTTAGGGATAAGGAAAATTCAGTTGTGTTCAGGGTCCCATCCCCCATCTGGCTTACTTCTTTAAAAATTTAAATTACATTTTAACTAGTCCCTCTCTCTCCCTCTTCCTCACTCCCTCTCCCTTCCCCCTCTCTCCGTCTCTCTGTCTCTTCCCCTCCCCTTCTCCCTCCCTCTGTTGTGTGTGTGCATGTGTGCATGGGCACCATAGCTCATGTATGGCGGTCAAAGGACAGCTTTCAGGTTTTGAGTCCCTCCCTCCACCACGTGGGTTCCAGAGACAGGACTCTGGTGGCCAGGCTTATTGGCTTGGTGCCAATACTTAGAGCGCAGTCTCCGCCGACTTTTTAACTGCACGTGGTCTTGGTCGTGTTAGTTTGCTGTTGTGCCTCTTGCCAGATGAAGCCCTTCATCTCCGCGTGAGAGGCGGCTATCCTCAAAATGGCCGTTGAAATCTGGGTCACAGGAAAGGTTTTCTTTCCTGGACCCATTATCAGACTTTGTTTTGTGGGCAGAGAACTCATGCAAGTCAGAAAGATTCCCACAGGGCTGTGGGTGTTGCTCCGTGCCAGAACACTTGCTTAGTAAGTATAAGGTCATGGGTTCAGTCCTGAGTATTGCCAAAGCTGGACAATGATAGATCCTCAATTTCAACATCTAACCCAGGCTTCATAGCGAGACCATCTCAAACAATAAAAGAGAACACAAAAGGATTATGGGCCATTCCTTCCCTCCTGAGCTGTTACTCTCTACACTGTTAACATGGTACCCCCTCTCCAGAGGGCTGTGGAGAGAAAAGGATGCCCCGAAAGGTTCTTTGCACACTGCCCTGAGCTAGGAGAAAGGAGCAGGGGAGCTGTCCTGAGCTGAGAAAGGATCCAGCATTGAGATTTGGTTTCTTTCTGAGGAGTCTCAGGAGAGTCTGCCTGCACCAGGGGTGGGACTGAGTTCCCAGAGGGTCTTACGGAACTCTGGGTGCGGTGAATCAGAGCCTAGGTTAATGTGGTCCCAAGGGCAGGAATCACAGCAAACTACTTTCAACGTTCACTTCCTAGGCAAGGCTAAAGACTGTCTTAAAAGGGTGTGTGTGGGCCAAGCCCAGAGCAGCCTGGGACATTTCAAACTGGCACCACCTCCTTCTGGCCGTCTCTGAGGCCATCCGGAGGCCAGGGCTCAGTCAGTTGAACGGAAAAACTAAGGAGAGGACTGCAGAGTCTGAGACCTTTGCGCAGAAGGCTGGAGTGTGGAGGAAGGCGGGAGGGAGAATCAGGAGGAGGGCGCTGGGTGCGGAGGCCCCACCTTTCATTCCAGAGCTGTACCGGCCCGGGCGGGATGAGTCAAGACCCGCTGGTCTGCTGTGCACCTTCCCATAGGTGAGGGAGTCGACCTCTCTGGGGAAAAACTGCAGCGCCTGCTAGTCCTAGCCTTGGCCTTGGCTGGGTGCTGGAGTCTTGGGTCTGCCGAGTCTGGCCTCTGGGGCCACGGCTGGCTTTCCCTGATGTATGGCAAGAGCCTCGCTCGTGTGCTTCCATTTCTCCTGAGCTTACAGCTCACAGGTAAGAACTGGCGGGCTTCTGGGATTTTCTACCATCACCGCCCACTCTGTAAAGACAGAGCTTGTGGCTTGAAGAAGTCTTAAGAGCTCAGCTGGGAGATCGAGCCCCCGCTGCAGTTCGTTCAATTCCAGACTTCAACGAAACTTCAATTCGGTGGGGTGCTTTGGGGCAGTACTTTGGGCAAACAGGTTTAGGTGTGTTTGGCCGCCGGTGATTCAGGCACAGAGAGGGCTTTCTGATCTCAGGTTACACACCATCTTTGTGTAGCTGCTCTCAACCTCGGGCTGCTGGCTAGATTTGGCCCTTGGATTTCCGTGGGAGGATTTTGTCTCCTACTCCATGCAGCACCACGGAGCAAAAGAAAAAAAAAAAAAAAAAAGATTATCAGAGCGAGAGTCCCGCTGTGGTGTTGAAGCTGTCCCAATGCACGCACTGGAATTGTAAATAAGCCACATGGTGTAAGGGTTCCAGGGGTGCAGGCAAGCGCAAATGCTGGGGGTGGAGTAGGGGGAGGAGGGAGGGATTGATCTGCAAGCTAGCAGCAGCCCCGAGTCTACACGCTGGAAACTTACCTGCTTGGAGGCTTGCTTTTTTTTTTTTTTTTTTTTTTTAACATATATTATGTTGCTTGATCGTAATACACCGTGTCTGACCAACGTTTGGATTTTTGTTTCTGCTTTCCATCTTCTTTGCTGATGTTTGTAGTTTCTGGTTATAGTTCTGAAATTGGCACAGTAAATCTGTGGAGAGCACCAGGTAGTTTTACTTCTAATTGGCCCTCGGGAAGGGAGGGTCAAAGTTGTGTGCAGGTATGGTATGCAGACTCCTGGTGAAATGAATTTGAAGGTTGGCTTCTTTGGAAAGTGTCAGCGTTTTTTTCCTCAATGATACACCGCTGTTAACCTATTCCTTTCCTTCATTGCAGCCTTTTATCCTACAACAGCAGTGGAAATTTACACCTCCGGAGCCCTGGAGGCAGTTAACGGGACAGATATTCGGTTAAAATGCACTTTCTCCAGCTTTGCCCCTGTGGGAGATGCGCTAACCGTGACGTGGAATTTCCGACCTCGAGATGGGGGTCGTGAGCAGTTTGTAAGTAGATTCTTGTCACCATCCAGAGGACTCTTGACCAGGATGCATTGCGGCAACCCCCCCCCGCTTGCCTTTCCTAGGGTAGCCACACGCATGGATTTAAGTTGGGAATCAGTTCTTGGGACAGAGAATAATAGATCTGAGAAAGGAGAAGCCCGAGAACGTTCCAAGGAGCTGCACCATTGGTTAGATTTAGTGATGCTTCTCTTTGACTCCCCACCACCCACCATCTCAGCCTCCTGGCCTGGACAGAGAAGGAATGATGACCGTTTCTCCTCTGTAGGTATTCTATTACCACATGGATCCCTTCAGACCCATGAGCGGACGGTTCAAAGACCGGGTGGTCTGGGATGGAAACCCCGAGCGGTATGATGTCTCCATCATGCTGTGGAAGCTGCAGTTTGACGACAACGGGACATACACCTGCCAGGTGAAGAATCCACCGGATGTTGATGGTCTGATCGGGACGATCCGGCTCAGCGTTGTGCACACTGGTAGGTTTTGAGAAGTGAAAGCTGACCTCCCCCACCTCCAAAAAAAAAAAAAAAAAAAAAACCATCTCTCTGGAAGCTGGAAGGGAGAGGAGGGCTTAGGTATTCACAGCTGGGAAGTTCTGAGACCGAGGAATCCCAGGGTGAAAAAAAAATAAAGACTCTGGTCATGGAAAGAAACAAAATAATACAAAGAGATCTGAGGAATCTGTGACAAGAATGGCCTTGAGGCTGTGGAAAGGACAGGAAGTGACTGATAAAGACACTCACAATAGGTCTGTTCATTCTTTCATTTATTCAAGATACTTATTGGGTGCCTGGTGTGCTAGGCACAGTCCAAAGTACTTGATACAGTAGCTCATTTAGTCCTGACACATTTAGTCTCCACAACAGTCATCAGTGTTTACTCAGGACTCCTCGCTGTCGGGAGCTTTAATGCTGTACATTTTATTTATTCTTTTTTTTTTTTTTTTTTTTTTTGGAGCTGGGTATTCTTTTAAAAACAGTTTTAAAATCTATTTTATGTGCGTGGGGGTTTGCTTACACCTATGTCTGTGCGCCACTTAAGTGATTAATGCCCTTAGACGCCAGTAGAGGGCGTCAGATCCCCAGAACTGCAGTTACAGATACTCGTGATCAACCCACGCGAGTGCTGGGAATCGAACTGAGGTTGCCCAGACAAAGCAGCCAGCGCTGTTAACTGCTAAGTCATCTCCCCAGCTTCATCTTACTTATTCTTTATGCATCTCACGAGTCTGTTATATATTTAACGTCTCCCATTTTACTAAGAAGGAAACTGAGGCTCACCAAGGGCAAGTCACTTCCCCAATTCATGGTTAGTAAATGAAGTCACGTCAGACTCACACCCAGTCATCTCAGACTCTCAGACTGTTCTCCAACCAGTGGCATGGGCTGCCTGTGCTGTAAGGACACCCGGAAATGATGCCCGGTGACAAAGGACTTGGACCACAACACTTCTGAGTTGGAGAACTGCAGTTGAGCCCTGGCTACTCTGTATCAATTATACATAAATTTTGCTCTTGTCATCTGAACAGTGAGAATAATATAACAAAGATTTCTGTGAGGACAGATGATACAATGGATTTGTGAAAGTCTCCCAAACTCTGAGTTGTACTGAAAATTATAATAGTAATATGTACACTTATTATAGGCAGACACAATTTTATTTTATTTTATTTTATTTTTTTTTTCGGAGCTGGGGACCGAACCCAGGGCCTTGCGCTTCCTAGGTAACAATTTTATTTTTTATGAGCACTCAAGAAATGGATATTGTTAATTCTTAACATAGGAAACTCAATAAATAAATAAACAAATAAATAACCCAGGTCACACAGTTAATAAGGTAGGGCTAGCTCTCTCTGGTGTGTGTGTGTGTGTGTGTGTGTGTGTGTGTGTGTGTTGCTATTTGAGAAAAGATCTCTCTGTGTAGTCTAGGCTGGTCTCAAATTTGGAGATCCTCCTGCCTCAGCTTCTTAAGAGTTGAGGCAATCTGTATTCCTAACACACAACATTGTTTAAAATGGTTTAGTCTGTTACATGGTATGGTTGTCTCCTATTACTCCTTCCCAGTTTAGTTTAAAACCCTCTTTCTAGGCTCTCCTCCCAAGAGAGAGATGCATGATCTACATTAAGTCCTCTGAGTACTGAAAAAAGTAATATAATATCTTTAGACCTCAAGGGTTTTTTTTTTCTTTTTCTAATAGCTAGGCCAAAAAATCCCCTCAAAAACCAAAACCAAAAACAACAAACACCACACACACACACACACACACACACACACACACACACACACACACACAATCTAGCAATCATTTAACACATTAGTTTTTGAGAACCTACAGGAAGCCATGACCCTGCAGATGTATTTTAGGAGATGGAGGTACACCTAAAGAGACAGCCATTCTCCATGATGTGTTTTGGTGTTTTGCCTGCGTGTATATCTGTGTGCTTGGTGCCTGCAGAGTCCAGAAGAAGGCACTGGCTCCCAGGAGCTTCATCCTTTTTGATAGATTCCAGGTTGAGAGAGTCCTGGGATAAATACCCTCTTCATGTCTCTTCTGGATGTTGGGGCTTATTGCTTTAGTTCCTGTCTTCCTTTTCACTTCCATTATTAAGACAGGAGCACAGCAAATGCTTTAAAGCCTGGGTGAATGACTGACTGAGTGACGGGGTGAGTAGGGTTATCCAGGACAGAGCTGGGCATAGGTCTGACTAGATTAGCAAAAACTTGAATTACTGGGCAGTTCAAGTGACTCAACGGTTCTCCGTACTTGGGTGTGTTGACATCATCACGTGGAAAGCATGTCCAAACATGGATTGCTGGATTTAACCCCAGTGCTTCTAGTCCAGCCCGTTTGGGGTGGGGCCTGAGAACTTCACTTCAAAGCTCCCCAGAGGAGCTGTCACTGCTTCCAGACTCACACTAGAGAAGCCTTGGTGGAGTCTGTGTAGGTTTCCGTCTGCCGCCAGAGGCTACATGGACTTCATAAAAGTAGGAGAGGAAGATTCCGGTTAACCATGAGGTGCGTTGTCACTCTCTTTAGATTTCACCCAGCTAACTGCTGCCTTGTCTTTCTCCCCTGTCAGTGCCCTTCTCCGAGATCTACTTCCTGGCCGTGGCCATTGGCTCTGCTTGTGCACTGATGATCATCATAGTGATCGTGGTGGTCCTCTTCCAACACTTCCGGAAAAAGCGATGGGCAGAAAGGGCGGATAAATCTGAGGGGACAAAATCGTAAGGCTGAGTGAGCGCCGGTGGGAACCCCTGCTCACACTCGTAGGGTGGGTGGTGCTTGGGAGTTTTTCAACGGGACCAAACAACCGAGGAACCGTTGATTTTCTTTTTGACCAAACGTATGAGAGGTTTCTGGTTCGTAGGACAGGTAAGTTAGGGCATGGATAGTGACTTTACAAAGGCTTCTTAGTGAGATTGGAGAGGCGGCTCAGTGTGGTTTGAAGCAGAGGATCCTCTTGCTCGGTTCAGTTCCCAGCACCTGTATCTGGTGGCTCACAACAGCCTGGGATTCCAGCATCCGGGGGGATGTAACACCTTTGACCTCTGTGACGTTATGTGCACAAACTAACATTCAGACACACACATGCACATACAGACTGGCAACAGCAATGGAATTCAAAAGGTTTCCTAGTTTTACAAAAGAATTTTATTAGTGGGGTTTGGGTGCTAGTAAAACAAATGTGCACATGCGAAGCTTTAAAAATATCCTCTGTAGAGTGAAACACATACATATAAAGAGGCATAGGGAGAGGCACTCAGCTGTCCCTGCCGTTCCGACACTGGAAAAGCTTGCTCTGCCCACAGAAAGTGCTAAGGAAACATTTTTAGATTGAGATAAAATTTATAAGCTACAAAATTCACCCATTTGGGCCAAAGAGATGGCTTAGCAGTCAAGAGCACTGGCTGCTTTTGTACAGGAGGTGGGTTTGGTTCTCAGCATCTGTTGGGCGGCTCCCGACTGCTCTTTACCTGAGTTAAGACTTGACGCGCTCAGTGACCCTGGTGCTCACTGATTGGTTAGACTGGCTGCCTGTCAAGCCTCTGGGCTCCTTCTGTCTCCACCTTCCATCACTAGCACTAAAGGGTCACTGCTACCACTCTCGGGCTGTACCGGTACCAGGAGATCTGAACTGAGATCCTCGTGCCGCAGCCAGTTCACACTGAACTCTCTCATCCTCTGTCATTCCCTTTTATGTCTGTCTGATATTCCACTATAATGGACACACCACGTATTGTCTGTCTGCTCAGATGATGGAGACAGGTCCCCCCCCCCTTTGGTTGTTATACCTAATATCAATTGCTACAAACATACGTTTTGTATACACATACTTACAAAATGAAAGAAGAAACATTGTTGAGTCATTGAACTATTGAATTTTTTTTTTTTTTTTTTTTGGAGGAATTGACAAAGTGTTTTTTTTTTTATGGGCATAGTATACACCTTTAATTCCAGCACTTTTCAAGCAGAAGCAAGTGGACCTCTGTGAGTTTGAGGTCAGCCTGTTCTACAAAACGAGTCTAGAACAGCCAGGTTATACAGAGAAAGCCTGTTTTGAAAAGAAAAGAAAAAACAAAACAAAACAAACAACAAAAAAAAAAAACCCCTCTACATTCTCACTTTTCATTATTGCCCTCTAGTGGCCATGAGATGGTATGTCAGTATGCCAGTGAGATTTTTGATTTACATCTGTGCGAGGACTAATGGACCTCATCCTCCTCCCAGGTGTTTAGCTGCTGTTTATAGAGCTTCTCTGTAAAGATGTATCTATTCCGATAGTCCGCCCACCCTGAAACTGAAGTGGATGTCTTCTTGTTAAGCTGTAACGGTTAGATGTCTGGCCCCTTTCAGCTACATTACCTGCAACTGCTCCCCCTCCCTGGGTTCCCTTTGCCCCTTTTTGAACATTATCCGTTAAGACACAAGAGTTTTCAGTCTTGATGAAGTCCAGCTCTTCTAAGTGTTTTGTGGTTTCAGTTACATTCTCACAGTTGTGTCTGTGGTGTATTTTCGGCTAGGTTTTGAGTTTTGGTTAAGAGTCTCAAATCATT
The DNA here is from genome assembly GCF_011064425.1 of Rattus rattus. Taxonomy (NCBI): domain Eukaryota; kingdom Metazoa; phylum Chordata; class Mammalia; order Rodentia; family Muridae; genus Rattus; species Rattus rattus. Next base: position 39,580,869 of record NC_046161.1, read on the forward strand.
CTTTTGCATGTGGAGTTTATAAGTAACCCCCAGAACCATTCATTTATTTTAATTAGTAAATAAATGTAATTGATTGTGAAGCATCTAAGGGACCCATCACAGCATTTGAAGAGATAGATAGATCGATAGAGAGGATTTCTAGGTCAACCAAAAAAAGTTTTTTCCTTTTTTTTTTTTTTTTTGCAGAGGGGTAAACATTAGAAGTCAGATACCCTGGTAAGGCTTAGGTGTGCACTTTAAATGCCCACAGTACTCTATTAGATCCCAGGGGACTTATCACGCATTCTGAAAAGTGTCTGAGTCTGGACTGGCAGGTCACGTGGGGGCGTAGGTATTCTCTTTTACACGACACTGGCAGGTTAGTTCTCTGTCACTTGAATGGACATCCAGGTGTGTGTATTTCTTCGAAAAGCATGATCCGGGGTCCCATACCTGATGCTGCTTTGGGACCTGCCACCTTTGCTTCCTCCCTGATCACCTAACATTTGACTTCTGCTCCTTCGTGACAGAAAAGAAGAGGAGAAACTCAATCAAGGGACTAAAGTCTCTGTTTATGTGGAAGATACAGACTAACACTGTGAGGTAAGTGTCACACACCGGCGACTTCTTTCTTCAATTTGCAGAACTGTTAGCCCATCTTTGACCAGGATCTCTTGGGTCATTCTGACAATAGCTGAGGACACTTCCTATTCAGAAGCAGAAACTCTTGACCAGGCAGATTAGTCTCCTATTATCCTCATAGTTGACTTCCCTTTTCAGAGTATTTGTATATATGATTAAGGAGCCAGACCACTTCCTTTAAGGCTGAGAGGATTCTACTGTTTGAGTTCCAAGGATTTTATTAGCCACTACCAATAATGAACTTCCAATACGTGAATAAATTATGTGGGTATGTGTGTGTGTGTGTGTGTGTGTGTGGTGTGTGCACATGCATGTGGAGATCAGATGACAACCTTATCTACCATCTACCCTGTTTTGTGTGTGTGTGTGTGTTGTGTGTGTGTGTGTGTGTGCGTGTGTATATGTGTATGACAGAACAGTCTCCTATTGGCCTGGCCTTGCTGTTTAAGCTAGGCTGTGTGGCCACTGTAGCTCTTCCTCCACTCTGCCTCCCCAGTGCCTGGATTCTAAGCATGTGTCTCCATGCCCAGTTGTTTGCATGGTTCTGATGATTGAACTCAGACCCTTATTCTTACATGACAAGCACTTTACCAACTGAGCTATCATATCTGTCCAGCTCAATAAATCATTTTAGACGAAAAGATTAATCTCTGATGGTTTGTTTTTTATTATGAGCCATTTATGGCATGATGGTAAGTGACCCAAGGATCAGCGAGTGGCTCGCAGCCCCAGAACAGGTCCAGGAGACCCAACATCCTCTTCTGAGGTCTTTGGGCACAGCACACACGTGGTGCACATAAAAATGGGCCGGCAAAGCACTCATAAAGTAAAATAAATCAGGAAAAAGATTAAAGGAAAATTATCAATCATCAAGTATAGTTTGTGGTTTCTGACAGGTGATACAAATTTAAACAAATTATAAAAACTTTGGACTTTGGCCTGGGCATTGTCACATTCCTTTAATCTCAGCGCTTGCAAGGCAGAGGCAGATTCTCTGAGTTTGAGGCCAGCCTGATCTACAAAGGAAGTTCCAGGACAGCCAGGGCTGCACAGAAAAACCCTGTCTCAAAAAACAAAACAAAACAACCCTCAGCCCCCACCAAACCAACCAACCAACCAAGCTCTCCTCCCTCCCTCCCCTTCTCTCTCTCTCTCTCTCTCTCTCTCTCTCTATATATATATATATGTATATATATATATATATATATATATATATATATATCCTTTAATCCCAGTGCTTGGGAGGCAGAGGCAGGTGGATCTTACAGAGACTTTTGTAATTTGTTTAAATTTGTATCTCCTGTGAGACACCACAGACTATACTCTGTCTCAAAAACCAAACCAAACCAAAATTTCTTTTAGGAGTGAAGGTTGGATGTCACCTGTACATGCTGGGCACTGCCGGGTATTCCTCTTGGACACTTCTCAAGGATGTTGACCTTTTAAACTTTGGTATTCCAGAAGCTGAGGATTTTCGAGGACAGCATCAGCACTCCTTGACATCAATGGAAACATTTCCAGCGATGACCTGTCGTCGTCCCACAGGTTCTGCAGCACAAACCTGCCTAGATGAGCAACGCCCCTGACCGGCAGCTTAGGGTTCTGCCTGAGCCACTAGACTCAGGCTTACCTTCATTACTAGGGTCCTGTCTAATTCCAGAGCGCAATCCTGTGTTAGCTTTTGTAAACTGCGAGGTTACATATTTGTCCTTCCACATTCTTACAATGTATGACTCCTATACTCCTGTGTATACTGGCATCAGAGGGATATGAAGCCAGCCAGCTTGTCTGCCAGGGCATACCTTCTCACATTTCAGTTTTAGAACAGCGCACAGGAGTGCTAAGGGGTCTGGAGAGATGGCTCAACTCTTGTTCTTGCAGAAGAACCCAGTTCAGTTCTCAACACCCATTTGGTGGCTCACAGCTATCAGTATCCAGTTCTAGGGGATGTGACACCCTCATCTGGTGTCTGCGGTTACTACATGCACATAATATGTGCAGGCCGTCCACCTTCCCTCCCCCATAAGATGAATACATTAAATCATTAAAAGACTAGCTAAACCATCCAGCCATTATTTTTTTTTATTAAAACCAAACCCCAAATTTACACTGGAAGTTTGATTTTCATGACTGTCTTTAAATGGAAATATCCTGATTTTTTAGATTTTTACTGATTTTTTAAAGTGTTCTAGATTTATTGTTTTGTCAATTACTCCAAGGTTTCTAGGTGACAGCGCAAGTCTAAGCACAGTAACTATAAAAGGTCACAGAAGCACCAGGACACCAGCAAGTGCCACCAGGATGAATCGCTCAGCACCACTTTTGTATTTATTTATTTATTTTTAGACAGGTTCTCACTATGTAGTGCTGGCTGGTCTAGAGCTGACTATGCAGACAGAGTTGGCCTCAAACCTAGAGACCCCCTGCCTCAGCTCTCTAGTGCTTTGATAAAGTATGCATCACCACATCCTGCCCAACTGTAGGTTTGTAATGAGCATAGACAGATTGCTTGCTATGCGCTCCCTTTCACCCCCACCTTGGAAGACTCTGCTCATTCGCAGAGTGGAGTCATGAAGCAGTTTATTAGAAGACTTTGTGACAGACTACAACTTAAAAAAAAAAATCAGACTCGTGCCAACCCAAAGCAAATGGCCTCTTTTTTTGTTTTTTTGTTTTTTTGTTTTTTTGTTTTTTAAGTCTTGTGTGTGAGAACTAGAAGAGATTATTTAAAGTTCTTTTGGTTTTGGTTCGCCTTGTTTTAAGGAGAATTTGCTGTGGACCAAAGAAATACCAAAACTACCTAAATGGAATGAACCAATTTTATTTTTCCCTTTATTGAGTACAAAGCAAAGTTTTTTAAGTGGCCTATGGAAAGAGGAGGGATGGCTTTCTTCTCTGAGTCTAGTGACCCGGTCTGTGCGCACCAGCACTGTTTGGAGAACAGAGAACATCTAAAGGTTCAGGTCTGGAGTGAATCTTCACAATGCAATTCTTCACTGACTGAGCCGCACAGATTGTTTCTTCTTAACAAACTGGAAATTTCCAAAAGATTCTATTTTTACATATTGGATCTTGATATTTTACCCAGTCTTTAAAAAAAATAAATTAGCATAATTTACATATACATTTTGGTCTTGAAATCCATTCTATATCTCTTGTTCTGCTTTTTATAATGCCTGAAAAAAAAGGTTTTGTTCTTATTTCTCTCCCTCTCCCCCTCTTTCTCTCTTAAAAATTAAGAAAGGGTCTCACTAAATTGCTCTGGCTGTCCAGAAACTCACTTTGTAGATCAGGCTGGCCTTGATCTCAGAGATCCCACTGCCTCTGCCTCACCCGTGCTAGAAGTAAGGGATTGCTCCTCCATACCCTGGCCTAAAGTTTTGATACCTAGTTTTGAAGCTACAAGCTAGACCTGTATATTCTCTTGTGAACATAGCGACTGGATATTTCTTTAAACAGATGGCCTGTGTATGTTTCATACTTGTAATGAAGTAGTTAAAAACCCCACAGGGACTGTCTCCATCGAACTTGCAGCTTGTGTCCTGTCTGAATATTCATGGGGTACCACATTCTTGGTCAGTATCTCCTTCCTAAGAGTACCTTTGTACTGTAACTTATTTTTTATTATGCCTGAACCACTGTGTAAATAAACCCTTAGTAATAAAGAATTATGGATTTTATTGTTTGCTTACACACAAATCTGCAAATTTCACAATAGCGGTTAATGGAAAACAAGGAAAGATGGTTATCTTTGCTCAAGTTTTTACGTAGAAGACACAGTAGAGTCAGACAGGTAGAGCCATTGTTAATTGATGAGATTAATTTCTAGTAGTTTTATATTATTTCTATAGACTTTACACATTGCTTTGGAGAGCTGGGAATGGGGGCAAAATGGTATCACACATTTGAAAGACTAATTTCTTGAACCTAACTCTAACCTGAGTCTTACTAGAGGTCCAGGTTGTTCTTAGTCCTTCTGCCTCAGCCTTGCAGATCTTGCACCTACAAGCTTTTGCCATCTTTCCTGGCTTAGTTTAGGGACTTTAGAAACAAGGATATTTGTTTTTTATACTCGTACTCTTTTCATAGAAAAACCCACCAGCTTTCCAGTCTAGTAAAGTATGACAGTTAAAAAATGTCAGCTATGAAATATTTTCAAAAGCTGAGGCTTTTTATTTCCCTTCTACTTGCATTAACCATGGCGGGTCCAGGAGAATTGGGTGACTACATCAGAGTCCTTTTCCACCTTTTTGTTCCAGGGCATGTTAGACTATCACATTTCACGACAAGTACCACGATAATGATATCCTTACTTTTACAACGCATAGATACAGAAACCAAATTTCCCCTTCACCTCGAATGCACGCTGCAATGATTTCATCACCACTGTCCCTGCAGTAATTTAATAAGCATACAATTCTGGATGATGTAATGGCTACATTAAAAGGAACACAAATGACGAGGCTTGCACGTATTTACCACTGGACACAATAAAAATATATTTATTCTGATCCTGTATGGTCCCCTAAGTTTCCCTGAACATAAAATGTCGAGAAGCCATCGTGAGGGTTCAACCTGGATACTCTAGAGATAACTTCGGGATTACAGTCGGAGGATCAAGTCTGGCTCCCCAGAATTCCATAATAATAAAACTTTTTCCAAAGTCTGTAGCCAATTTGAAGCAGAATAGCGCAATCAGGTCCTTCTGGAGAGTCAAAGAATCGCTGATCAGGGAACCTCGTACGATCCCAGTAATGATCCATGTCCCAGATTAAGGTTGGATCCCGGATGGCTATTTCAAAGGTGACTCCCGCAATGACGTCACTTCCGGCACCACCTGCGTGGTCCCGGGGAGCCGTAAAGAGGGTGTGTAAGTGTCGGAAGAGCTGTCGGGATGCAGCAAGCAAGAGGAGCAGTAGGAGGCCGTGGCTGCGCTCTCTTTCCACTGCTGAGCATCCTAGTCGTCCAGGGTGAGTGCGCCAGCTGGCTGGGCTCCACTTCCGGCCGGGGGAGGGGGAGGTCAGGAAAGATGGTCGCTTTTCCGGTTCCGGGTTGGGGGCTCTCAGGAAACCCCCCGCTCGGCTTCTGCGAAGGACGGAAGGAAGGGAAGGTGGGGTTGTGGGATGGTTTTCTTTCCCGGCTAGCACCTCCCACTGCGGAGAGTTGGTTCCCCTCGTCTCTCGACCACCTTGTGTGACTTGACACTACCTTGATGATGCTACGGGGAAAACCACAGCGAGCTCAGTCTGCGGACGCTCACTGTTCTTGTGAGATTTTCAGTCCTCCAGGGTTCTGTATTGCTGTGACAACCTGGTGGGAAATGGGCAGTTCTGGATGTTCCAGTTATTTTGAAAGACACAATCAGGGCTTGAAAAAAAAAATGAAAAGGAAAAAGAAAGAAAGAAGGAAAAAAAAAAGAGGAAAACCATGACTTGGAGATTTTTATTTCAGGGGCTTTGAAATAAAACATTTTAGACAAGGGTTATAGTGTGATTTTCTTATAGCAGGCATATTGTTGAAGAAAAGGCACCTTTGCACTTTATAAACATTCTAAAGTATCAGAAAAGTCACCACCATTCTTTTGAACTGTTTGTCAGAAAGGTGTTCACATAATGACACTATTGTAAGGTTTGGATAATTTTACTTTCATGTTATTCCAATTTCTAAATTTCCATCCAAACTAATAGCTTTATTTTGAAGTGCAAATATCGTCTGATATACACACATGATTTGTGTGTGTGCGTGTATCTTCCTAAGAAATAGAATACTAGTATAGCTAGTATTAGAATGCATTGTTGTAACATTTCCCTGAAAATAATGGACATTTCTGAAAGGGGTCTTTAATATTGAGTAACTATGAGCACATTAGGTCGCTGAGTCTCATCAGATAACGTGAAGTTTTTATTTATCTGGTGACTAATTTGCATGTTGCCAGCACACTCCCTGATCCTTCCCAGCTACCTATGTCATCATAAATGTCCAGTTTTCTCTCTGAGTTCTCTTTACAACACAGCCAGGCCTACTACTGACAGTTCACTTCATATAAACGCATCTTTTTTTTTTCTTTTGTACAGCAGGGTTGTGTGGTAGGGAGATGTCCAAATATTGCCCCACTCAGTCCTCCAGGTTTGCTTGAAGAGATTTTTATTTTGCCTTTAAAACAAACGAACCAACCAGGGTCTGGAGAGCTGGCTCAGTCACTCGTTGCTCTTCTATAGATTCTGGTTTGAGTCCCAGAATTCACACTTGGCTTACTATGATTTGTTGCTCCAGTCCCAGGGAACCCAAGGTCCTCTTTGGCCTTCAGGGACACCAGACATGAAAGCAAAACACCCAGACACATAAAATAAAAAAAATAAAGGTATGTAGTTCACATGCTTATTCATTCATTAAATATACAGTTCAGTAATTTTTAGTATGCAAGGTTGTGCGGTCATCATTACAAACACTTTTGGAACATTTTTATCAGCCAAAAGAGAAATCCCATATTCATTCTGACCTTCCTGCAGGCCTTGGAAACCACCAATCTGCCCCTTTAAGCCTTTGTCTAGTCTGGGCACCTTATACAAAGTGAGCCAGGCACGCCCCTTCGTGAGTAGCTCTTTTCACTTGGCGTGGGGCAGTGCTCCTTTTGGCTGTTTGTCTCCTTTGAATTGTAGGTGATAGATTTTGCTCTCCCACTAGTGTTTATTTGCCATCCGGCTTCAGAAACTGAAAGCCCTTACATTGTTACCGTGTTTGAATTGGCCTTAAGTTTTAAGTCTGATTCTGCTGATTTCAGTTGGCTAAGTATTCAGAAACAATAGGCTGGGGCCTGGGGATGTAGCTCAGGGAGGAACGGTGCATGCCTGTAATCCTAGCACTGAGGATGTGGAGGAAGGAGGAGCAGAAGTTCAGGGTTATCCTCAGCTACATAGTGAATATGAACCAAACCTGAGAAACAGGAGACCCTGCCTGAAAAACCAAGAGAAGGAGGAAAGGGAGGAGGGGAAGCAGTAACGATGAAGAGCCCAGTATTACAATTCTCATGTCGTGTCAGTATATGCGTTTAAGATGGGGAGATTTGCATTTGGGAAAATGGGTTGTCTAAAGTTAGGGACTTTGATTTTGTAGTGTTTGATTTCTTTCAGCTCTAAAGTTATTTCTATTAGAATGTGATTTTTGTTCTTCATTAAATGGTTTTGTTAATTTTCATGATCGTTTTATGGTTGGCTGTTTTTACTTGGTCAGAATAAATATTAAGCCAGAGCATGGGGACTCTATCACTTGAAATGCTGAGGCAGGAGGATGGAGTGTTGGAGGCGGTACTAGCCTTGGCTACATAGCATGATCCTGTCTCAAGAAACAAAATAAAATAAGACAAAAATTAAATGTGTGAAAGGATGTTGTGCTAAAATGGGGGAAATTTTAAATGGATGTAACATAGGATTAGAGAGATTTTTAAGAAGGGATTTGAGAGAAAGAAATATGGAGAGGGAAGAGAAGAGGAGGGGAAAGATAGGAAGAGAGAGACAGAGAGGGAGGGAGAAGAGAGAGGAAGGGAGGGAGGGAAAGGAGAGAGAGCCTGGGGGAGAGCCTCTGGAGAGCTGGCTGGAGGAACTACAGAGGTTCTGATTTCTAACTCTAGCCTAGATCTTGTCTTAGCTCTAAAGCAGGTTTTGGCAGCCCTTTGCAGTAATGGGATGAGCAGAAACGTTCAGGGTGTGCGAGCGCCTGTTCTCTGCTGCATCCTCTCAGTTTCTTCCAGGTGTGCAAAAACAGCCATAAACAAACCAGTGTGGCAGCGCTCTAATACAATTCCATGTACATAAAGGTTGAAGTGTTTTAGCAATTTCCTTCGGGATCACAGGAGAGACCGATTGATTTAGACAATCTGGGTTACCTGCAGAGCAGTAGCCCAGAGCAGGGTGATAGCTAATTATTATGAGTTTGCTTCTTTCTCATGAAAGCCGTTTGCTTCCACTTGAGTCATGGGTTGTAGGTTGCTGACCCCTGACATGCCGTTCTCCCTTAGGTATCGAAGACACGTAAACCTCCCCAGAGCCAGACTCATGCCTGGTTTCCCCTCTTTCAGTGAGTGGCTTTTCTAAGTAGAAACTCAGAGTCATTCTTGACACCTTCTTCCCTCAAGCATTAATTTCTCGTGGGAACTGCCTGTGCATTTGTGTGATTTTTTTTTCCTCCATCAGTATACCACCCCACTCTAGAAGGGATTATTCAGAATTGATTTTTTTCCTGAATGGGTCCAGACAGAAGCATCTAGGGAGGCACTGAAAATTCCATAAGGAAGGTGATAGGGGGTGAAAGCGGGAGCAGTGCAAGTGTTCTTACACTAGTAACCATGGTGACCCTCCCAGTTTCTCTCTGCCAGGTTCCCTCCCTCTGGAGTTCTGTCCTGATGGTGCTCGCATTTATTTCATGGAGGAAATGCCATTTATAAATCAGGTGTGGTCATGGCACATGGGTTTAGGTAGGACTGTATTGTGGGAACTTCAGAGGAAGAGCTGAGAACTTCAGGGAGTTTGGGGAAGCCATCACAAAGTGGGCTGGTGTGTGAGCGGTGGTGAAGGTGTTTGAATGTTGGGGTGGAGTGGGGAGGAACTCCAGTAGAATGGCTGGAATGAGGAGACCTTTCCAGACCAAGACATATTCTAAGAAAAGCATTAGAGGCGTGAAAGGACACAGGATCTTTGGAAAATGATTGGACAGTCCAGGCGCGGTGCAAGGGGTACGATGTAGTTGGCAGGTATTCAAGAAAGACTGATCCTGTTTAGATTTTAATCCACAACGGGGAAGTAGTTCAGGTTTTTTTAGTATGCATATTGTTCACTTTAATAATAATAGTTAATGTTTGTTAAAAGGTTTCTATCTTAAGAACTCTACTAAGCATTCCATGTGTGTTTATTTGTTTGTTTGTTTATGTATTGTGGTGCCAGGGAGAGAACACAGGGCCCTTCACATTCCACCTCTGAGCTGTATCCTGGCTTGTACCTGTTGAAAGTGTAGTGGATGCTCGCGGTGATCTTAGGAGGGCTATTCTTTCCATTCTCCAAATACAGCAACTGAAGCCTGAGGAGGTTAGGGAACCCAGCCCTTATCAGAAGTCAGACTTGCTAGAGCTTGGTGCTGTTCTGGCTAGGTTCAAATCTACTCCTTTAAGCTCTATGTTGTATTTATGTTTTAGGCTAAAGCCATAGGATGAGGGCATGTATAGTCTGTAGGTTCATTCTACCATTCAGGTTTTAAACCCCACTCTCTAGAACTAAATAGGATTTTTCTTCTTGTTGATGGGTCAGGAGTTAGAGCCTGAGAATGGAGGCTCTTCTGACAGAGAAATGAGCATTTACAGGCACATATATGAAGGGACAAATTCAGCATGGCAGTCAGAAAGGGTGCTGTGTGAGGAACCAGATGGCCGTCATTTTTGAGATGGGCTGGATTCTTATTAAAGGCCTTATTAGTGAGCCCTGTCTTGGTCTCCTCCTTTCAGGAGGAATGTGACCAGACTAGATTGTCCAGAGAGAAGTGAGAGAATGATTCAGAGCTGCCAGAAGTACAGGCACTGGGACAATGACTCAGAAACGCCAGCGGTAGGAAAGGTCACAAGCCTGTAGGAGAAACAGGAGGCGATCTCAGCAGGCGTGGGGCGTTGCTGGAGGTAGGTGGACTTTCTGGGTGTTGTGTGTTTTAACTCATTTAATCCTCAAGTGACTTGGAGGTAAGCTCCATTTCTGCCAGGATGCGCAAACTGAAGGAGTAGGTAATTTGCTGAGCTGCTCAGAGCTAGCCACTGGGCTGGGGTTTGAACCTGGAGCGTCTGACTTGTGCTCAGTCCTTACACTGTCCTGCCTGTGACAGAAGGACCACTGGAAAGAATTTCTCTTTTCTGAAATCATACTGTGATCTTTGCCCTTGGCTACCAGAAGAACCTTGGCTTAGTGAGTCAGAAAAGGAAGCAGGGAAAACAAAGGATAATGTTTTAAATTCCTAAAACATGGCTCTCCAGTGTGAGTGTGGGTGTATATTTTTATTCACCAATTCCCCAACATCACAAAGGATCTGTTGGAACAAAGTGCCAGGTTTGTCTGTCTGTCTGTCTGTTTCCCTTTCCTTCTCCCTTGCTCCTTCCCTTCCTCCCTCCCTCCCTCTCTCCCTCCCTCCCTTTCTTTCTTGTGGAGATGGAATGTTAAAGTTGTAATGAATGGTTTTGGAAAGACCACACTCTATAGGCTTTTAAAATGATATCTTACTTTTCTACTGTAGAACACAGTATATATATATATATATATATATATATATATATATATATATATATTCTCCATAATTTACTTTTTTTAAATGTTAAGTATAGAACCTAGGGGCCTTCCAAGTTAAGGCAGGTGCTCTGCCATTGAACTACACCTCCCGCCAGCCCTCCATAATTTACTTTTTTTTTTTTTTGGGAGCTGGGGACCAACCAGGGCCTTGCGCTTGCTAGGCAAGCGCTACCACTGAGCTAAATCCCCAACCCCATAATTTACTTTTTAATAGATGTGTGATTCATTAACCAGATTTAGGTGAGGAAGCATAACTGGGTGTGGTGTACATACCTGTAATCTCAGGACTTAGAAGGCTGAGTCAGGAGGACTGTGAATTTAGGCCAGTCGGGGTGATATAGCAAGGCCCTGTCTCAAGAAGGAGGAGGAAGAGGAGAGAAAGGAGAAGAGGATGAGGAGGAAGAGGAGGAGGAAGAGGAGGAGGAGGAGGAGGAGGAGGAGGAGGAGGAGGAGGAAGGAGAGGGTTAGAGAAAAGGATCAACAGTTTGGAGCACTTGCTGTTCTTCCAAAGGACCAGAGTTCAGTTCCCAGTACCCACATCTCACGATTCACGAGCACTTGTAACTAGCCCCAGGAGATAATGCCTTTTGCTTCCATGGGCACCAGCACTCATGAGGATGTACCCATGTGAGGATAGATGCACCTACACATGGTTAAAAAATATTAAAAATAAATTATTTTTTAAAAAGAGAAGGAGGAAGAAGAAGAAGAAGAAGAAGAGGATGAGTAGAAAAGACTAGATAAAACCTTTTTGGACAGTTTTAAAAATAATTTCCCGTTTGTATCTTCTATCCTCATTTTGCTACTGGCTGAGACGCTACTGGCTTCACGCTGGGACCATACTGTGTTTGGTTGAGTCTCTTAGACTTCATAAAAGCTGCTGTATTCCTGGACATGTGTGGTGGGGGAGGACAGGATGGGAGGGTGGGTATTGTTGCCTTTTAGTTATTATGGTCAACCCTTACTTGTTTGTATTTAATTTAACTACAAACCTGTGATTGGGAAAATGCTAGTGTGGTCAGGTTTTTAACTTTTGCCCAACTATTTGGTGTGATTTAAGGCTATAAAGCGTTAAAAAAAAATGTTATTCAGGATTATTAGATCTTAGTTCCTTCTTCCTTGTGGATTTGGCTGGAAATACATTGATGACTCTGGCCCTTTGGGGAGATCACTAAAAATGATGCAAAGCACCTCTCATGTTCACTCCCATTTGCGTAATCCAAGAAGTGAACGCATTGTGCGTGTTTCGGCTTGCTCCCAATAGGTGTGCGTATCGTCCTCTCCTTGGAGATTAGTGCAGATGCTCATGTCCGAGGATATGTGGGAGAGAAGATCAAGTTGAAATGCACCTTCAAGTCCTCTTCAGATGTCACTGACAAGCTGACCATAGACTGGACATACCGCCCTCCCAGCAGCAGTCGCACAGAATCTGTAAGTACGGACTTTCCAGAAAGTTCCTTTGAGTGCCTGGCATGGTGACACACGCCTGTAACTTCAGCATTGGTGAGGTAGGAAGACCGGGAAATCAAGGCCATCCCTCAGCAACATAGCAGGTTTGAAGCCAGCTTGATCTACATTTAAAGAAAGAACGGGAATAATGGCACCTGCTGTGCAAGTCTGATGACCTGAGTTCGAGTCCCGAGACCCATGGAGGAAGTCAAAAGCTGTCTTCTGACTTCCACATGTACTCCATAGCACTAGTAGTCCTACACACTCACCCCCACATCCAGAAACACACTCGCAGGCACATGCTCACACAGGTGCATACACACACACATACACATTCACACACTCACACACTCACACACACGGGTGTGCACACACATGCCTGAACTACAGTTAAACTTAGAAAAAAAAATAAAAGAAACTTTTAGAGTGAGCCACACTTAGGCCTCATATTTGTTTAATTACACAGAGCCTTTCATTCTGACATGTAAGACTCTTGTGCATTACCTTCCAGGAAAAAAATGGTCAGAAACCAAGAGGAAATGTGGTTTAGTTTTTGTTGCCCTGTTGTTTCCTTCTGTGTAGTGTTACAGCTTTGTTTTAGATCTGATGTACTAGAAAGGGCATCTCCAAGACGTGGGCTGGAGAAATTCCCCACTCACATTACAGACATCCTTTCTCTGAGAGCTGCTCCAATCCTGCTGTTTCAGTGGTTATATCTGTCTGAGAATCCACACTGTAGATTTATCTTGGCGCTTCCTCTGGCCGTGTAAACACCTGCACTGATTTATATTGCTGCCTTTGAAGGAAGTGGTGACACCTTGTACTAGTGACCGATGTCATTGGTGACAGATGGCCTTGCAGTATTAGAAGCAATATACTTTAATCACACATAATAAAACATTTATAGCTCAAGTTTCGCTATGGGTGTTTAATTAGAGATTACGGTGCTGTAAAAATCCCTTTCTCTTTACAGTTCCATCAGTTGCATTGGTCTAGGATGGATGCTGTTTAAGAATGCATTTGAATTGGGGCTGAAGAAATGGTTCAGCAATTAAGAGCACTGTCCATTCTTCCACAGAACCTGGGTTCAATTCTCAGCACCCGTGCACACACACACACACACACACACACACACACACACACACACACACACACACGCTGGCTCACAATATCCTATAACTCCAGTCCCAAGGAGAGCTCAGACACCCTGTTCTGACCTCTGTGAGTATGTCATGCACTACATGGACATACATTACTGGCAAAACACTCATACATATAAAATAAAATAATCTTTAAAAACTGTTAAAAAAGAATGTGTCATAGACATATATAAATTGAACCTTTTTCTTCCTTCCTTTCTTCCTTTCTTTCTTTTTTTCTTTCTTCTTTCTTTCTTCTTCTCTTCTTCTTCTTCTCTTCTTCTTCTTCTTCTTCTTCTTCTTCTTCTTCTTCCTCCTCCTCCTCCCCCTCCTCCTCCTCTTCCTCCTTCTCCTCCTCCTCCTCTTCCTCCTCCTCCTTCTCCTCCTCTTCCTCTTCTTCCTCCTCCTCTCTCTCTCTCTCTCTCTCTCTCTCTCTCTCTCTCTCTCTCTTTACTTGTATGTGCATGCCACTTTGAGTGCATGGATACGAGAGGACATCTTGCAGAATTTTGCAGTCCTCTTCACCCACCACACAGATCCTGGGGATGAACTGAGGACATCAGGCTTAGTGGCAAGGTGCCATAGCTCACTGGGCCATGTCACTGTCCCTAGACTGGATTTTAGAAAGTGCTCTTTATTCTGTCTTCCCTCTTTGCTTTGAGTTATGCCCTCGGAGCAGTTACCGAGTGCCTGGTGTGGTGCGGGGTGGGTAACCATAGCAAAGGAAACAGGACTGCAGTCAAGGTTCCTGCTGCTTTAGATTTAAAGTAGTTCACTGTCTTCTGAGTCGTCAGGAAGCTATGGTGACCTTATTTGGCTTTGCTTCCTTGTCCAAAAGTAGGGCAGAGTGAGCAGTAGGAGCTTCCTGGGTCAGACACCTTATATGTAGGCAGCACTTCTAGAGTGCGGCTCTGTGAGGCCGGGTGGGGGTGGGGGGCTGCAAGCTCATCTGAATTAGAATCAGGGGCACCGAAGAGTCTTGTAACTCCAGGGTGCAGTGATGTGGTTTGTCCTGCTTGTCAAGGAGTGAGAATTGAGGCTCACTAATTGAACGTGTGTGTAATCCATGAGTTACATCAACCCGGAAGGTTGGTGGGGGAATTTTTAAGCTTTTTATCTTGATGGTCAAGGAGAGGCCTTGTCTTTTCAGACACAAGGTCTTCCTCTGTGCCTCAGTCTGTTCTTGAGCTTGGTGTATGATCCAGGCTGGGCTCACATTCACAGCACTCCCCCTGCCTCAGCCTCCGAAGTACCCGGGAGTTGAGGCACTCAGCATGGTTCTGGTTCGCTAGGCCGCCTCTCTCTTCCCCTTTGGAGCATTTGTTACATTTACATCAGTCCTTGCTGTCTTACCAAATGTAATCCCCACGAGGACGGAGGCCATGGCTGTGTCCTGGCCCCTGTGTCCTGTTCTGTCACACGCCCGGAACATGGGATGCGTGCTAGGTATGTAGCCTTGATGAAATTAGCCAGTGAGTGACACAGCACCTTCTCTGAGGAGTAGCTCTTAAAAATTGGGCAATTTGGTGGTTGGCGATGCCTGGTTCCCTAAGCAGGAAGGAACAAAGTAAACAAAGAAAGAGGAAAGCCTCCTGTCTTACATAAGAATCGTGTTGTCATCCGTGCCTGTCCCACCTTCAGTGTAAATATGTGCTTTTGGGACCGAGTGTCCAGTCACCAACTCCAAAGCAGTATCGTCTCAATACAGCAGATATCCACTGCATGCTTATCAGACATTTGATGTGAGCCTTGTGTTAAATGTCACCGGAGATAACTTGAGAGGGGTCGGATTGTGTTACATCTGCCCAGTGATTTGGAAAAAAAAATCTCCCTTTTGTCACTTGCTCACCGTGTGCCTTTGAGTAACCTGTTTCATGTTTTTATTTGGGTCCTGTTTCTCTCCCTATACTTTCAGAATAATTACAGCTGCCTCACACGGCTTGGTGGCAGTGTAAGGGCCAAGCGGATGAACATGTAAAGTCATTTGCAAACTGTGATAAACAGACATTGGGTGTAACCTTAGGGCTCTGTTTCTCCTTTTTGGCACTGTTAACTGTTAACCTGTGAGGCTGTCTAATGCATCGTGGGAAGTTTAGTGGGTGCCATACATCAATGGATGTACAGAAAACTCAGTGTCTCTGATGATAAAGGAAATGCCCCGCAATGAGATATCACCTCACAGACTACCAGAGAAGCTATTATAAAACACACAAATTATGGGGCTGGAGAGATGGCAATGTGGTTAAGAGTATACACTGTTCTTACAGAGGACCAGAGTTTAGTTCCCAACACCTCATTGGGTGGCTCACAGTGGCCTATAGCTCCAGCTCCAGGGGATCTGATGCCCTCTCTGTCCTCTGTGGACACCTACACTCATGTGTGCATACCCATACACACATAATACAACATAATCAAAATAAAATCTTAAAAGGACAGATTATATTAAGTATGGGCACAGGTTGGGGAAAAGGGAAATTCACTAATGTAAATAATGCATCTATGTCAGCAAATGACACGGCAGTTCCTCAAGGCCAAACATCACAGGGAAAGGTAGCTTAGTGATAGAACTCAGTGTACACGAGGCCTGGAGCTCAGCTGTCAGCATCATGCAGGGAAGTCACGTTGTGCTCCACAGAGACACAATTAGAAATAATAAAGTTAAAACTTGTCAGGAAAAGAGAATCTGCCCATATTGCAAAATGTTTTGTGGAGAGTAAAGTTGCCCCTGCCTGAGAGTTAGGAAGAATTTAGAAGAAAGTTATTCTCTATATGTCTGTCTGACTCTGTGTGTGTGTGTGTGTGTGTGTGTGTGTGTGTGTGTGTGTGTGTGTGTGTGTAGATGCCCTCAGAGGCCAGAAGTGTGGAATCTCCTGGAGCCGAAGCTGCAGGTGATTGTGAACTGCCTGATGTGGGTGCTGGGAACTGACCTGAGGTCCTCTGGAAGGGCAGTGCTCTCAGCTACTGAGCCATCTCTCTAGCCACAGAAAAGATTTAAGGGCTGAGATCACAGATTTGCCTGTCAATTCTTTCTTGGATCAGTTTTATTAACCAGTCTTTCTAAGGTAGAGATGAGAAAAGTATTAAAATCAAACAACAACGATGAGACTACTAGGGGAAAAGAAGCCCTTTTACGCAGTTCTTCTTTTTTTTTTTTTAACATCGATCTACTCAGCTGTTCGTGTCATTGTGTTTCCCAAGTTAACCTTGTCTCTCATGATGTTGCTTTCTCAGATCTTCCATTATCAGTCCTTCCAGTACCCGACTACAGCAGGCACTTTCCGAGACCGGATCTCCTGGGCCGGAAATGTCTACAAAGGGGACGCGTCCATCAGCATCAGCAACCCCACTCTAAAGGACAATGGGACGTTCAGCTGTGCTGTAAAGAACCCTCCAGACGTGTACCACAACATCCCCCTAACCGAGCTCACCGTCACCGAGAGGGGTAAGTGGCTTAGCACCAGTCTCCTCCCATGCTGCAACTCTTCTGGTCCTTTCCGGAACTTAATCGTTGACTTGGAGGATCACTGTGTCAAAGTCGTCTTCGTGTGCCTGTTGAGATTAATTGTTAAAACATTTAAAACTTTTAATTTGTATGTGTGCTGCATGCAACGACATGTGTGTAGGAAGGTCAGGAGATAGCTTGTAGGAGCCAGTGGGAACAGCCTTGAGCTTTCTCACCAGGATATACTTTTGGAAAACTTAATATTCTCTCTCAATGTCGTCACAGCTTCTGCATTGCCTTTTCCAATGGTCTTCAAGTGGCCAAATGTCTTGTGGAATGCTGGACAATCCCTCATGTTAACGAAGGGTGATGATGTGTGGTGTTGAAGTCATTTAGGTGACCCGTTAAGTTGATGCCATACGTTATATGATTGTCCTGAGCATGGAGTTCCCCCACAGATGGGCAGTACTACATTTCTTTTACTTACAAAGAGGAAACAGTTTCCTTCTCCTGTGGAGCAGAAGTCATGAATGGGCTGGAGAGATGGCTCAGCGGTTAAGAGCACTGGCTGTTCTTCCAGAGGTTCTGAGTTCAAATCCTAGAAGTCATGAATGGCTTTTCTCGGCGTATCTCACTGGTGACTATTAAATGACTATTTAGGTTTGAAACTGGATATGAACCAAAGACACAGAAATACATTATGAGTTGTTGTAATTACCCTTCCGTTTCTTGGGGCTTCCCTCGCTCCTCTACTTCCTCTTGCTTGCCTTCTCTGCCCCCTCTCCTGTCTTCTCTGCCTTCTCTCCTGTCTTCCCGCCTCTCCCTTCCTCCTCACTCTTTTCTTTGTCATAGTGGTCATCTGCTTTGACAATGACCTATATCACATTTACATAGTCAAGCTGCGGGCAGGAATAGATTTTGTTTTTCTAGAAGGCAGCTTAGTAATAGAAGTTATAGTTCTTAAAATTATGTTCCCTTTGATCCTACAATTCCACTTCAAAGTTTTATCTTAAGAAGACAGAGCTAAACACCAGGATGGCCATCCTAATGTTAACCTGTAGAGTCAAAGTTGAATGTTCGAAGTTAGAGAATTGACTTGCAAATCGATTCAGTATAGTAGAGTACTATGTACTGTATTTGGAAGGCTATTTATTTATTTATTTATTCATTGGTCAGAGCCTCACTACGAAGCTCTGACTGTCCTAGAACTTACTTTGTAGATTCCTAGGCTGGCCTTCGACAGATGGAGATCCGCCTGCCTCTGCCTCCTAGCGCTGGGGTTAACAGTGTGCACCTGGTAGGAGAGCTTTTAAAACCAGCACCTTTTTAATCACAAACAGATTTATCATGTGTTAATCTAAAATTGTGTGAATAATAGGACTCCTGCTTTTACAGACACACATCCTGCTCCCACATGTGCTTTCAGACTCTTGGAAGAAGAACGGATTGGTAGCCATATGTTACTTGTAGGCAATGGAATTATGTGTGCATGTTTGTGCCTCATATTTTATATTCTTGATGATGCATTCGTTCCTTCTGTGATTAGAAATGCCTGAAGCCGCGGTCTCCCCCCTTGTATTTTCTACAGGTTTCGGCACCATGCTGTCCTCTGTGGCCCTTCTCTCCATCCTGGTCTTTGTCCCCTCGGCAGTGGTGGTCATTCTGCTGCTGGTGCGAATGGGGAGGAAGGCAACAGGGGTGACTAAGAGGAGCAGGTCTAGCTATAAGAAGTCTTCCATTGAAGTTTCCGATGAGTAAGTCCCACCGGCGTCCCCAGCAGCAAGCCTGGTCCTCTTCACAGCCATGCTCTGGTGCAGCACCGCATCCCATATCCACACACATCTTCTCCCCTGCCGAAGTTTGGTCCACCACTGCGATTTCCTTCCAAATGCAGTCGCTCCATGAGGGGTGTCAGAGGAAGACTATAGTGACATTTGTGGGCCTTGTCACAGAAGGCAGGATGAATAGGGCGCTTAGGCTACACATGGCTTCTTCCAATGGCTTCACACCGTGCGGTACTGGGGCTCTGCATGTATTTTTGAGCACACGTCTTGTTCTCTCAAAACTAAAATGACACTCCAAGTCCTATTTTTCTCTTTCACTTTTTTTTTTTTCTGGCACTGAGCTAATGTCTCCTAACAGAATATTCGTAAGCAATGAAGGAAGCTTTGAGAGTAGCCTGAAGGGCAAAGGAAATTTAAATGAGCGTGTGCTGTTCTTGGTCAGCAGATGCTCTGAAAGGGCTAAATAAATGTGGTTATTGTCTTAGTCAGTGTTGTACTGCTGGAAGGGACACTATGACCAAGGAATGTTAATAAGAGAATTATTTAATTAGGGGCTTACAGTTTCAGAGGCTTAGCCCACTGTCATTGTGGTTGGGAGCATGTCGGTAGGCATGAGGTAGTTGAGAGCCACATCCCAATCTTTAGGGAAGGGGGAGTAGCATGGGCTTTTGAAACTTTGAAGCCCACCGCACTGACATACTGTCTCCATGGGGCCACATCTCCTAATCCTTCTAGTCAAAGGTTATTCCCTGGTAGCAAAGCATTCAAACACCTGAGCCTATGGAGGCCATTCTCATCCAGACCACCGAAAGTTACCAAAAGCATTCATCCACCACCATTGGGCCAATGAGCAGGCACAATCCAATAGTTTCCCAGGAAGAGATTTACTTTTGTATGTTTGTTTGTTTGTTTCTTTTTTTTTTCTTTTTTTCGGAGCTGGGGACCGAACCCAGGGCCTTGCGTTTGCTAGGCAAGCGCTCTACCACTGAGCTAAATCCCCAACCCCTGTTTGTTTGTTTCTTGAGATGGGGTTTCTTCTCCACTTAGTCTGGGCTGTCCTGGAACTCGCTCTCTAGACCAGGCTGGCTTTGAACTCAGAGACCTGCCTGCCTTTTCCTCCCAAGCGATTAAAGGCGTGCACCATCACTTCTCATATGAGATTTACTTTTTTAAAAAAAATACGTATTTATTATGTATACAGTGTTCTGACTATATGTATGCCTCCAGGCCAGAAGAGGACACCAGACTACATTATAGATGGTTATGAGCCATCATGTGGTTGCTAGGAATTGAACTCAAGACCCCTGAGAAAACACCTGTGCTCTGAGCCATCTCTCCAGCCCAAGATTTACTTTTTAAAAGGAACAAAAACCTTTACTCAAGCTCTGTAGGCAAGCGGTGCACACCTTTAATCCCAGCATTGAGGAGGCGGAGGCAGGTGGATTGGTGTGAGTTCAAGACCAGCCTGACTTACATGATGAGCTCTAGGCCAGCCAGGGCTACATAGTGAGATCCTGTCTCAGCAAAACGAAACAGCCAAAATAGTTATGTGATGTTTCCCTTGTCTGTGAACGGGCCTTTAACCATTAGGTGAGGGAGTCTTATTTACTGGAGATAGACTTCCTATCCCAAGGCATCTGTAACACGCACGCAGCATGCACGCACGCACGCATAGAACCATTGGTGAAAACACCAATGTCTGTTTCTTTTGTTTCTTTTTCTTTTTCTCTTTTTCTCTTTTTCCCTTGTGTCTGTCACGCATATTCCTCTTTCTATGTGGCTAAGAAAGAGGCATTAAATTGTGTAACAGTTTCTTTCCCACAGAGGAATGCTACAACTGCTACTATAAAGACAGCTGCAGACCAGTAGCTGTGGAACCAATGTCTGTTTCTAAGGACAGTATATGAAACCTCTGAGGTCTGATCCCAAGTCACATTCCATCGTGTGCTCTCTCATTCTGTCCGTAGTCCAACTACAGTCAGCTTGTGTTTTATTCTCCTTGATATACTCTAGTCATTTATGTGTGCGCATGTATCTCTGTCTGTCTGTTCTCCTGCCCATCCATCTATTTGTCCATCCACTTTTCTCCCCGACTGCAATATTCCTAGAATCACCCCCTTCCCTCTCTTCTTGGTCTGGAAGCTTTCTTACCCACCAGGACTGAGTTGAAACGTTCCCTTCCTATCATACTCCTTGAGTCCTGAGCAGAGGACTGGTCCCTCCCTGTGCTTTGCTTCATGACAGTTCCACCCTAACCTTAGAACACTGTTGTATTGTATTACACATCAGTTCTTACAGCTCTCACCGCCTGGGGTTGGGAGCTCATCCACAGACCAGGTTCTGTTACCTCTCTTCCCACCCAGCATGGCCCCTACACCGTGGCTGCTGCTCAGTACTTGTCTGTGTGACGGTGACCAGCTGCTATTTATCTAGTCCTGGCTGGGTGCTCTGACATGTGTTTCAGGTCCATTTATTTATGACATGTTCCTAAGGGCTCTGTTTAAGGGTTGGCTGTAACACCAGATTCACGTGATTTCAATACCTGAGAACGGTCCCCCGTGGTGACAGTGACAGTTGAGTTTGCTTTGTGTTCTTCCCACAGCACTGACCAGGAGGACAGCAACGACTGTATGTCCAGGCTTTGTGTCCGCTGTGCGGAGTGTCTGGTAAGTGCCCTGTTTCTTCTGTTTGGTGTTTTTTATCTTTCTGCCTATTTGAAGGATCTTTTGCTCTCAAGAACAACAAACGTAGGCAAGTCAGCACAGGGAAGTATGAACCAGGCTAACGATTCTCAACCTGATTTTTTTTTTTTTTGAAAAAAAATTAAGATTTTTTTTTTAAATCTGAGTGCTTTGGCTGTGTGTATAACACATGTACACCTGGTGTCTGCATAACACCTGTACACCTGTGTCTGCAGAAGTCAGAAGAGGGCATTTGACTGCCTGCAACTGGAGTTACAGATGGTTGTGAGCCACCATACGGGAGCTTGGAACAAAACCCAGGACCTCTGTAAGAGCAGCAAGTACTCTTAACTGCTAAGCCTTCTCTCCAGTCCTCATTAAAAAGCAAAACG
Organism: Rattus rattus; assembly: GCF_011064425.1. Taxonomy (NCBI): domain Eukaryota; kingdom Metazoa; phylum Chordata; class Mammalia; order Rodentia; family Muridae; genus Rattus; species Rattus rattus. The sequence goes on from NC_046161.1 coordinate 39,602,693, forward strand.
AAACAGTTATGCTACAGTGAGTGCATGGAGGCCAGGGGACGACCTGTGGGAGTTGGTTCTTTCCTTTTACCGTGTAGGTCCCAGGGATCAAACTTCCATCATCAGGATTGAGAGCAAGCTTCTTTACCCACTGAGCCACCTCACTGGTCCATGATTTTATTTTTTATCTCATGGGTATAGTTAGAATTCTTAAGTTAGGAAGGGGGCCATGTAAGCTGCTGACTGACAAAAAACAAACCAGAAGTTTCCAGACTCAGAACCCTGAATTTAACTTCTCTGATGAACCCTGGCTTTTTTTTTTTTAATAACTTATTTTTTTAATTTATTGTTTTGACTGCTTGTATGTCTGTGTGGGGGTGTCAGATCCCCTGGAACAGGAGTTATAGACCACACACAGTTGTGAGCTGCTATGTGGGTGCTGGGAATTGAACCCAGGTCCTCTGGAAGAATAGTAGTCAGTGCTCTTACCCTCTGAGCCACCTCTCTAGCCCCCCAAACCTTGGTGTTTTTAAGAAATTCCTAATGTAAGCCTTTTAGGTGACTTGATTGATGTCATTTATCATCCTATTGGAAGGTTCCCATGTTGGTTTAAATCTTTAGAGGCCGTGTCCCTCTTTGAGTACACGCAGTGACACAGGCTTGTGTGACTGTCCTAGGATCTCAGGAGGAGGGGAGACTCTGATGTGGTGCATCAAAATCAACTTGTAGCCTAATGTTGAGCACTCCCGGGCCCTCTCTGTACTCACCGCCACACCCGGCACTTCACTGAGTGTGGACTGTCACTCTCTGAGCTTTCTTCATTAATTTTACTTCTGTGAGCTTGAGTCTCCTTTGTGAGAGGAGAAAGAGTTGTTTATGAAGAAGGACCCAGTTCCAATCTCTGGGGTCTGAATACTTTGATAACAGTGTGGAAAGCAAGGAAGAAGGGCAAGAGTGGAATCTGCATGAGTCAGAAAATTAATAGAGCAGCCAAGAGTCAAAGAATTAATAGAATAGCTTGTAAGGCTTTGGTCACCTGGACTCTTGACAAATGAAATGGAATACAGTAGAGGGGGCTGATGGGTATTTTCAAAGTTCAGTCCAGCTTTTGTGTTGAGACTGGTAGAAGGGACCAGAGCAGACTCAGAGAGACCCATTAGTAGGCATTAGCAATAACTTAAGTTAGAGAAGTCTGTAGTAGAGATGGCAAGAAGTGGTTGTATTTTGTTTCCTAGCTTGAAAGTGAAGCCAGAGTAATTTACTGGCATTTGAGAGAGAGAGAGAGAGAGAGAGAGAGAGAGAGAGAGAGAGACAGAGACAGAGACAGAGACAGAGACAGAGACAGAGAAAGAGACAGACAGACACAGAGACAGACACAGAGACAGACAGAGAGAGAGACAGAGAGAGAGAGAGAGACAGAGACAGAGACAGAGACAGAGAGACAGAGAAAGCAAGAATTATTCTAGAAGTTTTGGGTAACCAGTAGACTAGAGCCAACATTTTCTAGAGCAAGATTTAAAGTGTTTTCATTGAAACTTAAGATTTTATTTTACGTGTATGAGTATTTTGCTTGCATGTATATCTATGCACCATGTATATACAATGCCATGGAGGTGAGAAGAGGAAATCAGATAACCTGGAGATTGAGGGACAGATGGTCATGAAGCACCATGTAAATGCTGGCAATCAAACCCAGGTCCTCTGGAAGGGCAAAGAATGCTCTTAACTACTGAGTTATCTCTCTAGCCCCAGAGCAAGATTTAAGAGTAAAATCAGGAGTTGAGTGTGAACATACGAAGTTTGAAATGTGCAGTGGGCAGTTATGTTTTCTGAAGAGAGGTTGAGTCTGCAGATTCAACATAGGAGCCATTAGGATATTCAGGAAATAGATGGATGCCTAGATGTGTAGGAGAGTTCAAAGGACTAAGCCTGGACTTCTCCAAGGCTTCTAGATTAGAGAGACAAAGAGGAATTAGCAAGAGGGTGAAAAGAGAAGTTGGAGGAGTTTATTATCTTGGGGGATGGGGAAGAAGTTCTTCAAGAGCTGTAAGTTCACTGTAGATGGTTTGGTGATGTGGAAGCTATTGGTGGCCTTGGCAGAAGTAGCTCCACGGGGTGAGTGAGGGTGAAAAGGACTGGGGAAGGGGCAAGAACCATCACAAAGATAAGCTGGAGGAAGTGAGTACTAACAGCTAGGAGGCAGAAGGAATGGGCAGCAGGTCGAGAGGAGCGCTTTCGCGTCAGAGTTACTTTCTGTGATGAGGAAAATGGGGCACCACATTTCCGTGTTATTGTGGATGAACCAATGGAGAAGGAAAAATTGATGTTGCAGGAGAGAGAGAAGGTAGGATTACCAAGTTCAAGCTGGAAGGCGTCACAGAACACAGTAGCTGTAAATAAAGGCATAAGAACAGTAGAGAAAAACTGGGCATGGTGGTGCTCACCCTTAGACCCAGCACTCAGGAGGCAGAGGCAGGCAGATCTCTGAGTTCAAGGCCAGACTGGTTTGCAGAGTGAAGTCCAGGACAACCAGGGTGACACAGAGAAACCCTGTCTCAAAACACAAACAAGCAAACAGAAAAACAAACAAACAAACAAACAAACAAACAAACAGGACAGTTGAGAGGCCAAACAGACAAGGCCATACACATGTATGTGAATCCAATGGTAGAGTCATGGATGTTCTTCACCATCTGCCTTCCCTCTTAATGGCAGGAGAAAGCAGGGCCGTGATCTAAAATGATGGGAAGTGGAGGGATCAGAGAACAGTGGAAAGCATTCAGGTATGAAACAGTTGTAGAATAATGGGAAAATCAGGGCCAGTGATAACAGTACTAGCTACCCAAGCTTGAGGAACTGTGTTTGGTCCCTGGAACACCAGTGAAGGGGATAATTCTTATTTTCTAATCTCCATATGTGTGGGTACACACAAGCACACATATATACTCTCTAAGACAGTCAGTCAGTCCGTCCGTCCTTCAGTAATAGTGTTTTTAAGACCAATAGAATTAAGACCCAGAACAATCTGATATACCAGATAGCACTAATGGCCCATTTGAGGTCACAAGTGATGAGGTATGAGTTTGAAGAGTGACAGTGAGAAGAACTGTCCTCGAAGGAATGTTATAGAGTGCTGTGCACAGTGCCGAGAAACTCACCTATTGTTCCATGCTCATCTGTGAGGTGTGTGTGTGTTTTTTTTTTTTTATCCCCATTTCAGGGATGCTGAAATGGTCGTAAAATAATGATTCAACGTCCTTTAGCTAGAAAGGTTGAACTGAGGTAAATGAGCTCCTAACCCCAGCCCTGCACGTGCTGCTGTAGGCAAGCATGTTTTCTTGTATGCTGAGGTTCTAAAATGCAGTCATCAAGGGAAAAAAAAAAAAGGACTTCAAAGCAGAAATCAACCTGGTAGACAGATTGTATTGAGGTCCTGTGAGGCCCCATGGAACATAGGTGTGTTATCAGGGATGTCCCTCGGTGGCTACCCCAAGCTCAGTTCCATTTAGAGACCCTATACACATGGTCTTTGTCTATATCTGACTGTGACATTGTAGAACACATACATCTGCTATTCTTTCCCTCACAGGATTCAGACTATGAAGAGGCGTACTGATGAAGTGTGGGCGATGCATGAAGTATTACCTAACGACAGGAAATATCTCATTCCCCTGGGCCAGGAGTGCCACTGGTGGGGACAGCAGTGACAGAAGATTCTGAAGGTCATCAGTGAAGACCTTAAGGACCATTTATTTATTGAAGAAACATTTATTTTGTATTTATAAACTGCTCAGAAACTCCCAGAAGGGACTCATGACTTCCCTTCTTAATACACTCTAACTGAACAAAGAAAGTCTTGGACAGAAACACCGTGCTTAGTTTACCTACGCTCTTGAATGTAGTTCGCGGTTTCTTCCAGTTGCCTGAAGGAGACCAAATGCCTGTCACTCTGCTGATGCCAAAATTGTACTTTTTAATGGTGTGGAACTTGTAGCTTCCTGATGATGTGCCAACGAGCAACGGGCCCATTTGGGAGGGAGAGCCTTTGTTTCTTCTCCACGGATATTCTCCCTCTGGTCAGCATTCAGTATGCACTACTTGGTTTAAGGGTCATCAGCTGTGTTTAGGTGACATGGAGTATTTGACCCTGATTTCTTTTAGGCTCAGTAGGTTTACAAGTTGTAGGCTTGCTGCCCCTGGGCCTGTTAAGTATTAAAGTATTGTCAATTGACAGTTAAGGAAACAGTTTTCAATGTAGCAGAGTCTTTCTCATTTGCCCTTCTAGCTACACTTTGGGCCAAAGAATCTTTGTTATTTTGTGTCCCTGCAGCTGACTAATTTGTGGTTTCCTTCTTGGTTTTTTAAGTCAGAGGCAAGAAATGCCTCTTAAGAAGGTTTTTAGTGGCAACTTAGGAAATATTTTTTATAGTCTTTTGCTTTGAGTCTTTTCACTTTCCTTGTGTTCTAGTTTAGAACTTTGTCTGGTTCTAACTTGCACCAGCAGTGATCATTGTATCTGCAAGCTGGCCCGCTCAGTACTGGAGATGAGGAAGTGAGGTTGTGCAGGACATCTCCCCTCTTCCCTCAGTGCCTTGTAACCCACACCTCTCCTCTCCTCTGGTGACTTATTTCTTAGTTTACTTTATACTGGGTTTTCTGTAAACCGCTAAGATGTGCCTGACTTATCGGAAGGACTGTCTTGTGTGCAAACAGCCCTCTCCAGAGAGAGTCACTAATGACCTCTCCCCCAGCCCTGGTTGGTTCAACATGGTGGTTTTCTTCATGGTTCTTCCCAAAGTAACTTGGGAGGCCGCCATATTACAGTGTTAAATACTACGTATCTTATAAAAGTGATTCTAGTTACCATGAAGATCTTACATTTGAAACTAGGATCATTAACTCTTGAAAGACTTGCTAATCTGCCTGCCGATTCGTGATGGCTACTTGGCTCTGATCCCCGGAAGAGGTAAAGGGGTGACTGGCATTTCGTATTTCTGGTGGTTAGATTCCAGGGTTCTTTGGGCTACTTGTTAAAGATGTCGTTGCCTGTGGCCAATCCATCGAGACCCTTTCTGATGGTTCAACAGAGGAAAGAAGACATTCAGGCACTAAAATAAATAATTTGGGTATTTGCAGATCTGAAGAGAGTGATCCATTTGGGAGGGGCCATGCCGTGGGCCTCACAGTTCTGACAGAGGCATTGCAAGAACTCATTTAAACCATCCTTCTATGAAAACGAGGGACCAGTTTGGGTGTCTTAAGATTTTCTTTCAAATGTATTGTGAGGTTTCGTCTAGCTCAGACGTCGGTGAGTTCGGCAGCCGATGGATGCTTGATGCATGCTTGCATGCATTGTTGTGTAGCCGGCTTTGAAACGCTTCTTTCTCTTGCGAATGGCAGAACAATCATGTCCTTCTTTGTAAGGGAGTAAGTCATTGATTTTATTTGCTCCATGGGTTTGTGGTCATATCCCAGGCTTAGGCTGCCCTCAGTTTCCTATGCCAAGGTGTGTGTTGTAGCTTTTTGATCCTAAGGGAAAAAAGGATCGTCTGTGGAGCCGCCCTTCTTTAAGAGTGAGCGTACGATAGAGGGTTTGTCTGACTTACTGTTTTAATATCTTCTAAGATGACATCCTCATACTTCTTTTTTCCTTTTTGCTGCTCTGTGGGCTCAAACCACCTGACATTATAGCATCATCTGGAAAGAGGATTTAAGTCTTTCATTATGGATATAATGAAACACCTTCTGGGTTTTATGCAGTGGGCTCTTAAAACTGTTACAAAATGTGAATTTATAAAGTACTTTGTTTTCCCTCTGTGACCTGTTACTTCAGGCCACTGGGCGACATCTTAGCGGTCTGCAGCTCCTGAGTCAGTTACTGGGACTTCAGAAGGAAAAGTTGCCCACCCTTCCCCCATCCTGCTTACGTGCATGCATACATGTGTGCATGTGTGTGTGCCTGCAGATGTATACTTGACAACAAAAGAAAGCCTGGAGGCCAGATCCTGACCCAGAATGTTCTATTGTGTTGCTGGGCTCCAGTTCTGAAGAAGGACTCTAAGACGATCCATGGAGTGGACCAAAGCTCTTATTTAATTGCACAGCTCAGAACTTTGCTGCCAGAAGCACCCACTCCGGTGTTGGCCTCCTCACTGCTGTCTTGAACTGACTTTTAAAATTAAGTTAAACTTTTTGTTTGCAGGAGAGTATGAGCTGTAATGTTACGTGCACAGACATTGTGACTCATGGAATCTTTACTCTGATGTAGTTAATAAACTTCTTTGCACCTTGTGGCTACCCTTTTGGTGTCTACATTAAAATGAGAAGTACCTTGGGAAAGGGAGGGGGGATGAGGGGGTGTGTTGTGGTTTTCAGCATTGAGAAAACTGTCTGAGCTGTACACCAGCAAGATCCTGCATAGATCCAGTGGCGCGCTGGAACCAGCTCACGTAGCAGAAGCCGATGATTGCGTTTCTAGAAATTTTGTGAACCAAGCAGCACACTGGTGGCATGAAATACACCACACTGGGAATATTTACACGAGGCCTGTGCAGCGTAGTCCTTGGGGGAAGAAAACATTCAACAGTTTTCAGGACAGGACAAATTTCAAAAGATGGGCATGACCCAGGGTCATGTGTATGTATAAGAACTCTTAATTTGAAGTTGTGACTAAAACAGGTATCTGGCAGTCAGAATGTCCTGAGTTGTTCCTCAAGATGGCCAAGCCACTCAAAGGGTTTGCTAGGAGAACAACTTGCTCCCTGTATGATGGCAACCTTCACAGTCTGAGGAAACCTATGCAGCAACACGGCGGGCTGGAGCACTGGGCGGGGAATCTCTGGAAGCAGCTAAAAGTGATTGATCAGCGAGGCTGCATCTGTATGGTAAGAGAAGAGAAACGTGAAGCTGCCCTGCCTGACACATAGCCCGGCACTTTTTATCCTTCTTAAATTAATTGGGCTTTATTTACATAACGCTGATTTCTCAGCATATGCTCTTGCCACTCAAGATCTTTCGTTGTTGTGTTTTTGTTTAGATAGGGGCTCACTGTGTAATCCAGGCTGGCTCCTTCTGCCTGAGCCTTCTGGGTGCTGAGATGTTGGGTGTACACAGCCAGACCTGGCCCATTTGAGATCTTGCTTGCAGAGTTTGTAATCCAGAAGGGGAGGTGAGATCTGCAGGGACCTGGGATGTGAGGCTCACTTCAGTGAGTTGCAAGTCTTTCCTTCTAGAATGAAAAATATACACACTGTGAGTGGGACAGCTGTGACAGCCCCTCTATGGCGCCAGGACATTGTCAGAGAGGAGGCAGAATATAAAAGCCAGAAGATAGGAGTGCCTTGCTTCTGGGTATGACATGACCATGGTAATCATGTCCACACAGCAGCTGCACTTACCTGCAGAAGACCTATATATGCGCGCACACAGACACACACACACACACACACACACACACACACACACACCTCACAGGCATACAGGCACACTCAAGCTCACACACACACACACACATACCACACATACACATAGGCACACACTCATACCACATACACAGGTGCACACATACAAACACACACACATACACAGGCACACAGACAGGCACAGATGTACACATGCACACAAGCATCACCCCCACGTACACACATCATGCATACATGCACGTACATACACACACCACACAGGCATGCACATGTACACATACATGCATGCATATACACAGGCACACACACATGCACACACATGCACCCCCTATGCACACACATGCACATCACACACACACACACATACACACACACACACACACACACACACACACACGCACGCACGCATAGGACTAGTGGGGAAGAGGATCATCAGGGGTGAGCTGGGACTAAGAGAGAGTGATGAGGGTGAATATGGCCATCACAATACATTGAATACCATTTGTAACATTGAAAAAAACTTAATTAAAAATAATGAAAATAGAGATGCGAATTGAGCGGTGAGCTAGATGACTGAATGGAGAACTTTGATCGGGAGTTCCTGTTTCTGTTTCCACAGCCACCGCAGAAGGCATGCACATCTGGTTTGCTTTGAGCCTGACCTACTGTGCTGGCAGAAGTCCCTCAGTTGCTGTAGGAGATGCTGTGGCAGAGGATCGTGGTGCACTGTTTCTCCTGGGCACTGTCATCTTGGGTAAGCCGTGACTTTGTGTGCTGAGGGCCATTGTGTGAGCTGTTCTGAGAAGATGGCTAGTTTTCATTCAAAGGAAAGGTGGTTAAATTGGCATTGCCACAGGATGAGGAGGACGTCTGTGGAATTCCCGGTCTCTGTAGGTGGGCTGCCGTGAGGTAGGCAAGTAGGCGCAGCTTTTGTTTCTGCTGTGTACTTCGTGTCAAGGTTCTCACAGAAAGAGAAGTAAGCCTTGCTTGGGATCAACGCAGACGAGGTTGCTCAGAAGTTTTAGCTTTCCTGTGGCTGATGACTTGAGGCAGAATCGTGACTGTTTTGAGCTTGTGGCAGGACTCTTACCTCACTGTTTTCTCCGTGTTCTGGATAAGTCACCACGGCAGCAGCAGTTCCCCGGAGAGTTAGATTATTGTCTTCACTCATCACACCCTGACAGAGCCCAAGCCTCCAGAAAGGCAGATGCAGCCCGGATGATGACTAGGAAGATGCTGGTCTGGAGGGAATGGGGGATGGTTCTCAAGGTCCCATCTGAGTAGCATGTAGCCTAGGCTGGGCTTCAAAAGCCACGAAGCACCCTTCTACCCAATCTATATCACATGGTCCCAGAAGGAAAGTCAAGGGCACTGTATCTCAGAGTGGTCATGAGGACTCGTAAACCTAGACATTTCTGAGAGCCCAAAGGTGCAAAGGAACGGGCAGGGAGTTGAAAGGACTTAGCACCTCAGTAGAGGGAGGCAGGCTTAAGAGTGCCACACAGTTGTCTGATTTCGTAGTCTTTGCGATTACCAGGGGCAAACTGGCTAGGAGACAGTGCCCTGCTCTTCCATTGTCTTGCGATACTCTCATCTCTGAGGGCCACTGTCACATTCTGTGTGACATTCTCATTGTTGCAAGTCTCTTTTCTGGAGCTCTTCTCCCCTGCTGTAATTATACCCAGGGGGGAAGTTCCCATTCGTTGTTAATGTAGGAAAGGGTTTCTGGTGGTTGCACACGACCTCAGACGGATAGGGTAGGTTTGCCAGGAGTTACTGGGAAGGAGCCTTGGGTTTGGGTCAGATGCTCAGCCAGCATGGGAAATGACTGGCTGTGTGGCATTACCTGAAGGAAGGGTGTCTGCTGAGCTAAGTCAGTATCCAGAAAGGGAGCGGGGTAGAGAGGACAGTTTCACAGGCCCATCAACAAGGCAATTCTGAATGCGTCTGTGGTGTGTCTGTGTGTCTGTGTGTGTGTCTGTGTGTCTGTGTGTGTGTGTGTGTATGTGTGTGTGTCTGTGTGTGTGTGTGTGTGTGTGTGTCTATGTGTCTGTGTGTGTGTGTGTGTGTGTGTATCTGTGTGTGTGTGTGTGTCTGTGTGTATGTGTGTGTGTGTGTGTGTGTGTGTGTGTGTCTGTGTGTATGTGTGTGTGTGTGTGTGTGTGTGTGTGTGTGTGTGTGTGTATGTTTGTGTGTGTTTGTTTCTGTGTGTGTGTGTGTGTGTGTGTGTGTCTGTGTCTGTGTGTGTGTTTGTGTGTGTGTGTGTGTGTGTGTGTCTGTGTGTGTGTGTGTTTGTGTCGGTGTGTTTGTGTGTGTGTATGTGTGTGTGTCTGTGTGTGTCTGTGTGTGTGTGTGTGTGTGTGTATGTGTGTGTGTGTGTGTGTGTGTGTGTGTGTGTGTGTGTGTGTGTGTGTGTGTGTGTGTTTGTGTCTGTGTGTGTGTGTGTGTGTGTGTGTGGGTGTGTGTGTGTGTGTGTGTGTGTGTGTGTGTGTGTGTGTGTGTGTGTGTGTATGTGTGTGTGTGTGTGTGAATGTGTGTGTGAGTGTGTGTATGTGTGAGTGTGTATGTGTGAATGTGTGTGTATATGTGTGAGTGTGTGTGAATGTGTGTGTATGTGAGTGTGTGTGTGTATGTGTGTGTCTGTGAGTGTGTGTGTGTGTCTGTGGGTGTGTGTGTGTGTGTGTGTGTGTGTGTGTGTGTGTGTGTGTGTGTGCGTGCAGTCATGTACTAAATAACATTTCGGTTGACAATGCACAGACAGGAGTCCTATAAGATTACATAACCTAGCAGCATTGTAGCCATCTTAGCTCGCATAGGTGTGCTCTGGGATGGTGATCACAGAATGGAATTTCCTGATGACACATTCGCCCTCACTAAGTGATGTGTGTGTGTGTGTGTGTGTGTGTGTGTGTGTGTGTGTATGTATAAAAAAATTTCTGAATATTTGCCACCCACCCAGGAAATTGAAACCTAACTAGAGGTTTCTTGGTAAATTCCCCAGGTGTCATCCTGAGCTTGTTTGAGAAGCTGTAAATTGAGGGTTTCCTGGTCCCCCGACCCCGATACCAGAGCTATAGTGATACATAAACACCTTCTTAGCCTCTTGGAACTTATCACCTTGGGGAGAGCAAATATTTAATCAGATGAGCACCCCAGCACATCGATAATTACTAGCTGTGACACATGCCGGAGAGATAAGTAGCACCATGAAGGTGTGTGGCTAGGCGTCCTGTCCTAGGATGGATGGCTGGGAAGAGGATTCCCTGAGAGGATGTTTCACTTGACATCTGAAAGAGGAGCGAACAGGAGTTCAGGGCACAGAGGTATGAGCAGAGGTTTGGAAGAACTTTCAATCAGTGGGAGCATATTAATCTTGCTTCTCCAAATAAAGCCTAGGGAGTCCACACACTAAAACACCGGCAACTTTGGTGGGTGTGGAGAAACCGTGATGACATAGGCTGGGCTTGAAAGATCCAGATAGCCAGAGCGCTTGGGCTTGAATTTAGACTGTGCTAACCAGCTATGTGAATGTTCTTAGACAGATCTCACCATTCACCTGTACCTCGGTTTTCCTGTCTGCAAACAGTTCCATGGTTGTGTGTGATCGAGTTAGTGTGTAAACTGCTCACACACAGTCCCTGGCATTACAGCCTTCTCTGTTTATCTCGTATTGATTCTTGTTAGTGGGATCACCTATCAACTACGGAGGAAAAATGCTGTTAACATTGAATTTCAGAGGGTTGAGCCTGAGAAATAACTTGTAAAAGAAAAAAAAAAAAAAACAAAACCCTTGAATTCAATGCTCTTTCTGCTAAAAACCATTGCTTTTCTCTCCAGTTCACACAGAACTCTATCAGTGCATTGGAGTATTTAGGGCCAAAAGTGGGTACACATTTTTTTAATCCAACGCATCATACATTTCTTAGAATTGGTTTGAAGAAGGCTGGGTGTGGCCGAGTGAGTGAGACCTTTTCAAGTTTCTGTTTTCCCTGTAGAATGGTGTCAAGGGTGCCTTGAAGCTGATTTCAAGGTAATGGTCACATTGTTGGTAACAAACATTTATCTCACATGCTCCCAGCAATTTGTAGATCCCTTAGCACAGTGGTGGAGCCCAAATATAAATAAGACACACAGGATCCTGTCCTTGAGAGTGCCCTGACATCAGTTGGTGTTGGTGTCAGACATGCAAATTAGCCACTGCTCTTCTGAGCAAGTGGTGCTCTCTTGAGGGAATCCCTTGAGGGGGGGTAAGGGGGGTGGGAGGGGGGGTGGGGCTGTTTGCTGAGCAGAGAAGGGGACTCAGTAGATCCCTGGGAAGATGACAGGTATCTCGCATGTCTGCATAGAGTACACTAGAGTTAAGACACGCCACAAGGGAAGCCTGTGGTGGCCACCAACTGTGTACGTGTCGGGGGAGGTAGTTGGCACAGATCAGATCTGTGTTTTCAGTCAAGGGACTTCTATTTGACTCCTGGCATAGCTGGAGCGATGCCATTACTGTCTACTCGGTTGCAATGGTAGTCAAAGCTTCTAGTTAGTTCTGACGGAGAGTTTGCTGTCCCCATAAAGGCAGATGCTCAGAGCCTGACAGCTCTAAAGTCACCGGCTGATCTCTGTTTGGCTCTTGGGTTCTAGAAAACGGGATCTTGTCTAGTGATTCTTCCTCTTTCTTCCAAGCACCATTACCTATATGATATGATCATGTCTGGTCCTTAACCACTGTTATCCCGTGCTATAGGTGAGGACATTAAGGTAGAGTGAGTCAAGGACCACCTGGGAAGGAGTCTCCTCGAGCAGTTTGTCATTTTCCAAGTGGATTTTTGTTGACTGGAATACAGGTAAGGCATCTTTTTGACAACCAATTAAAACATGTATTTTTTTGTTTTATTTTTAGAATCATGTACAGGCTTGTGTGGGGGTATGTGCACGTGAGCACAGGTGCCTGCGGAGGTCATCGGGGTCAGATGTCTCTGGATTAGAGTTACAGGCTGTTGTGAGCTGGGAGACATGAGGCTGCAAGGCAAAGTCAGTCTATGCAAGAACATACACGCACTTAACTGCAGAGCCATCGATTGTACCAACCCCAGGCAACTGCGCTTTAGAAGGGAAATTGTCAGTGCTCGACGTCCTAGCAGAGCCAGCTGGCACCACTACTATTAATACAAAAAGGGACCTTTCTTAGCAGTTCTGAGTAGAATACTAGTGGCCAAGCGGTTAGGGTTTGGGAGCCACAGACGAGATGGTTATGGCAGTAGGTCTGACCCCCAAGATGGATTGAGTTGTAACTTCTTAGTGTTAGGGTTCTTCAGTTTAGCTAAGAACATTTGGGGGAACTTTGTTATAGAACAGTGAGTCATTTTCCAAGAATGGTAGATGTCATGAAATTAATAGCACAGACATAGCAAAGACATCAGAAATGGCTTTTTACATGTGCAGCACAATTCTTAGTTCTACCCACGCTGTCCTGCCCTAAAAATGTCGACAAAAGACTTTCATGTGGTAGCTTTGTATTTTAAATTTGATAAGTAATACCTTTAAGGTTTAAAAGTTTCCCCTTTGGGGGTTGGGGATTTGGCTCAGTGGTAGAGTGCTTGCCTAGGAAGCGCAAGGCCCTGGGTTCGGTCCCCAGCTCCGAAAAAAAAAAAAAAAAAAAAAAAAAGTTTCCCCTTTGTGAACTGTTAGTGGATTGATGGCTTAGCATGTGTAACGCCTTAGGTTTAAACTCTAGCACCCCAGTAAATACGACCCATCAATCATCAGCCAACTTCCATTCTCTCTGTTTCTTCTCCCACACGGAACGAACAGTCTTTGCAATTGAGCTGGGGGACAGGTAAAAAGTCGAGGCTACGGATCCCATAGTGGTTGGTATGTGTGAAGTAGCCAGGAATATCTAGGGTTGACTAATTTGCCTTTTTGTTTGTTTGGAAAAGCAACTTTCATCTGACTGTCCCCTCTGGCCAACCTGAAGCAGACTCCACGTGTCTCTGCAAACATCACATGGTTTTGTTTTGCCGTAGCCCTTCTCAGCATCTGATGTTGTCTTGTTTATGCATATTCTTGCTTTTCTCTTTCCCACCCTCCCTATATGTAGCTGTGCTGGGGCTTCATCTCTCACGGTCAGTGCCGAGCCGGCGACCCAGATAGAACCTGGCCCGCACTGGCACCCACTGTTAGTTCAGTTAACAGTTATTCTCTGGATATAATTTCCTGATTTTTTTTTCTTTTAACTTTTAAGATTGAAAACTTGAAAGCATCATGCTTTGCCTCCTGACACTGATTGTGATCCCAGTGGTCCTGGGTAAGTAGAAGCAAGAGACTAAGGGAAATATTTGAATTCTCCTTTGTCTCATATCTGCACTTTTGACATTTATTGATTTATTCTGTGTTGGGAGGAACATGTGGATGTCAGGGACACGGGGCAGAAGTCGGTCCTTTCCTTCTTTCGTGTGGTTCCTTGGAATTGAACTCATATCTTCAGGCTTGGTGGCAAGCGCCCTTACCCACTGAGTCAACTTACTAACCCTAGTCTCAGACATTGTTAAAAGTTAATCTTATCTTATGTATGTTTAATTCTCTTTGATTTGTGAGATATGGAAACCCTGCACTGGAACGTCTTGGTTCTGGTGAAACCACTGTTTTAGAAGCAGATGGTCGAGTCTTCCTGCCTTTGTCTGCTTTTGTTGGGCACAGAATGTCTTTGGGTCTTTTCTGGGTGTTCTAGAGTTCCGTTATGACATCCCTACACTTGACACTGGTGCTGTCAACCATAGGTAGTGTCAGCTGTGGAAGGGAAATTACTAAAGAGAAATGGAGGGCCTCTTATTTGCGTGGTTCCTAAACACAGGGAACTGTTTCCCATTTTGCAGTTGTTTTCTTTGCCTGTTTTCTTTCAAAACTCTCTGTTTTGCCCAATTTTGCCCCCTCCTCTAGCACCTCACTCCAACAAGCTTGCTCAAGCCTTCTGGGTTCTTCCAGCTTCCCCTGAGTTTTACTTCCTCCTGGGAAACTGCTTTGTCTCAGTAGCCTGGTTACGAATTTCCTGCCCAGACCTTGCCCAGGTGTCCAGGGCAGTTTTACTGCCCACTTCTGCCTCTTTCTTTGCTCTCTCTCTTCTCAGCCAATTTCTTGTTTCTTGTTCCACAGAAAATGGGAAGAAGAAACTGGTTTTGTGCTTCGCTCTCTTCTTTATGAATTTAATTTGCAGCCAGGGTCTTTCTGTGTGGATGACGATGAGGACGCGGCTGCCCCTAGGTGTGGCTGAGGAGTTGTCTATTGTAGACATGAGGGAGAGTACAACCAGAGGCCAGGAAGAGTCCAGACTGAACATGGCCAGCAGATTAGAGCAGGCCATGAGAGGAGAGAGAGGTGAGAGGGGAAGAGAAGAGAGAAGGTCAAGAGGCAGGGTCAGGAACCACTAACAGAGGAGAGAGAGAGAGAGAGAGAGAGAGAGAGAGAGAGAGAGAGAGAGAGAGAGAAGAGAGGAACTAAAGAGGCTGAGAGATAGAAGAGAGGTCAAAGAAATTGTGTGGTCAAAATGGCTGGGTTGTACAGGAATCAGAGGCTGGGGGAAGTGAATGAAGCTCAGACACTGGAGGGGTTTGTGGTAGGGTGTGTGAGAAGTGCTGAGAGGAGCCAGGACTTTGTGACAGATGCTTGCCATGCTGAGAGAGAGCAGGCGTGTGTGTGCATGTGTGTATGTGTGTGTGTGTACATCTGTGTGTGTGCTGTGTGTGTGTGTGCTGTGTATGTGTGTGTGTGTGCTGTGTGTGTGGGGGCTATGTGTGTGTATGTGGGGGGGGCTGTGTGTGTGTGGGGGCTGTGTGTGTGTGTGGGCTGTGTGTGCATGTGCATGTGCATGTGTGCTGTGTGTGTGTGCATGTGCATGTGCGCTGTGTGTGTGTGCTGTGCGCGTGTGCTCTGTGTGTGTGTGTGTATGTGTGTGTACATGTGTGCACGCTCTCACATCATGAGCTTTGGCATGTTAAATAGGCACAACAGTTAGCTCTCTGTCCTGGGTTTCTTTGGGGTCTGATAGATACGACCTAGACCAGGCTGGTTCTGAACTCAGTATCTCCTTTTCTCTGCCTCCAGAGTTGGGATCACAGACATGCATCACTCCACCCAACTCTTCATTATTTTACTTATCTATGTGGGAGCAAGAGTATGGAGGTCAGAGAACAGCTTGCAGGAAGTGGTTCTTGTACCTTGTGGGTCTGAGGGATTGAACTGAGGTCATCAGGCTTGGTAACCATCTCGCTGGCCCTTTATTAGACAGTGAGCCTTGACTCAGCGAAATAAACAAAAGAGCTGTCTTTGCTCAATTCCAGGTGTCATAGAAGACACACACACACACACACACACACGTACACACACGTACACACACACACATACATACAGACAGATACACACACACATACACATACACACACATGTACACACGTACACACACACACACACACACACACACACACACACACACGTACACACACTTAATCCTTCCTCATAGGAAAATTCCAAATAGTTGCTGGAACTCATATTTAAGTTCTTTGAAAAACACCATCCAAAGGGTTGAGCGTTCGCATGTTCTCTTCCGTCCTCCCTACTGTGTGAGCCTGCTGTTGGGCAGGAAGCTCTCTCTCTCTTCCCTCAGGAGAGAGAGCTTGGATGAGAAGGCTGGCACCCTTCCTGTTCATTCCCATATGTGTTCATTTGGCTCTTTAATACGAACTGGGCAGCATCTAAATTTGTCTCTCAGGTTTTGTTCTTTTTTGCCAGAGGACATCTTGTGAAGACAGAAATTACCTTGCAGTGGTTTTCTTTCTTAGTGACCTCTTGAAATTCCGTGAGCAACAAGCAGATGATGGGGATGAGGGAACTCATGCCTGGGGGATGCCTCTTAAAAGCCAGAGCTGATGGCAAGGCTGGGAGAGCACAAACGTGAGAGAGATTCAGAGAAAGAGAGTTATGCTCCGCTCTGGCCCACTTAACTGTAGAAAGACTCAGCCAGCAAATGTAGAGAGAAGCATTTGTGAAGGGATGAAATAAAGGGAACTGAGGAAGGAAACAAAGCCACCGGTGAGCGGGTCATCCAGATAGGGAACCAGTGAGCTCATGAGCGTGCAAGAACTCACTTCCTGTTTAACTTAACCGGAAGAACCCTGTAGGCAGAGTTAAAAGAAGTGAGTCAGTGGATGGGGACTTCAGGACCTCCTTTCTTATGAATGGAAGGGAGAAGGAATTCTAGAAAAGGGGAAGGATTAGTAAGGCCAACAGGACCAACAAGCTCACCTTGCGGTTTGAAGGGTGCAGGATCCGTCAGACTTGAAGCATGGAGATAAACAGAACAGCTCTCCTTTGCTGTGCTGGCTTCACTGAGGGGCTCTAAGTGTGCTGGATCATGGATGGAGGGGAAATGGATAGTATCTAGAGATAGACGCTGAGTTTTACTGTAAATAACACGTCTTCTTGCCTTTAGTCTCTGTAGGTTATCCACAGGGCCTGCCAGACTTGACTGTTTCCTCCCCTAAGCTGAGAGTGCATGTGGGTGAATCGGCCTTGATGGGATGTGTTGTCCAGAGCACAGAAGAGAAACCTGTGGACAAAGTAGATTGGGTATTCTCGAAAGGGGAGCATGCTGAGGTAAGGAAGAGGCAGTCTCATTGCACAGACAAGCCTCTGGCTGATGGCATCGGGATGGGATGGGTGTGGGAGAATCGGTCTTTTGAGTCTCCGAGGTAGCATTGCAAGAGCTTTGGAAGGAGCCATCATTGAGCCTCCTTTTGGCTTGGCCACTTGCAAGGGAGCCATCAGTAGGGTAGATTATCCAGCCTCACTTGAGCTGTGAAGAAGATGGTGGCCAAAATGGTGCCAGTGCTTAACTGGTTTGGGGCCAATGGGAGCTCTCTCAGTTGCTTTCATTGTCTCCCGCCCTATAGGGCAATAGAGGTGGACGTGAGAAGCAGTTCCTGTAGTCTAGACAGAAGAGCTCTGAGCTAGGCATATGCGGGAGTGCACAAGTATCTTTCCTTGTGGCAGGATAGATTCTTGGAGCATTCTTCTATTCTGGGAGGACATCCTTTGCCTCTTTGCATGAGCTCTCAGCGTTGGGATTAGTAGCCAGGCAGGGGATGTACTTCCTTGAGCTCTCTGACTGGGAAACTATCTCCAGCCTCTGTCACAAGATCCATGGAGATGTGTGAGTGTCAAGACCACCTGTGAGACATGGCCCAAGGAGTCTGGGCATGAAATACCACCAATGTTTGCAAGCCATTGTAGCTCAGAGAAGCTCTCTGCTACCCCTGCAATGCCCCTCCACTCAGAGTTACGTTTTTGTTGGCTATTATAAAAGAAGCCAGAGCTATGGCAGAAGCAGAATTAAGAATGCCCCAGGGCTCTACCTCTCAGCCTGCAACCATCCCTACTGATGGGTCCTTCTCTCCTGGTATTGCTGGCTGGAGAGGGTAGAGTTGAGGGGAGTGGCAGACATCCTGCTAGTAACACCAGCCACAATACCTGAGGAATTAGGTCATCCATTTGCGTGGTATTTCACCTGCTCTGTCACAAGGCAGGAAATGGTTATAAAAAGTTCCACTACCCAGACTGAAGAAGGTGTTTCATCTTTCCTTATGTTGTAAGGAATGAAAATGTGGATACCACGTTTCATTTGTCTGTATAGAAAATTAGAGCCTTGTTCAAGCTAGACAGGTACCTGTTACATTATCATTATTAATATTAATATTGGCCAAGTACTTGGTCAGCTTTATGGTGATAACTCTGTTGTTATAATGGTCTTTCTGATCCAGATTTCTAAGTCTTGTTCCTTCCTTGGTTTTTCTCCAATGTCTGTTACTCTCAGAATGAATACGTGCTGTACTACTACTCCAGCCTCAGCGTGCCCACGGGGCGCTTCCAGAACCGTTCACGTTTGGTGGGGGACCTCTTACGTAACGACGGTTCTCTCCTGCTCCAAGATGTTCAAAAGGCTGACGAGGGAATCTACACCTGTGAAATCCGCCTCAAAAATGAAGGCTCAGTGTCGAAAAAGTTCGTGTTACTGCACGTGCTACCAGAGGAGCCTAAAGGTATGAGGACACCTACCTCAAAGAGGGGCCAGAGGGGAACGGCTTGCTTGTGGAAGAGGAATGGGGTCTGGCCAACTGCCAGTCTTTAGACTAAGTATTCACCTTAAGGGGAGCCTTCAGTATGTGGTAACGATTAGTCTGAACATACTCTTTCTTCACAGAGCCCCTGGGAAGCTTGTATTGTTTTTTTTTTTAGACAGTTTGAAAATGACAGTTTGGACTGAGGTGACTGGAATTGTGGTAGGATGAACAATAGAAAGTTTTTTTCTTCTCTTTGAACAAGAATCTCAGCCAAGACTGTAACCCAAAGAGGCATTATATTCCAGAGAAATCTCAAGAATAAGTCTCAAAGGCAACCACTGGTAGCTGTTGGATTGGTCTCTAAAGATGGGAGGGTCAACCAGAGGCTGGAGGGAAAGTTCCCAAGAGACGGAAGGCACCAAATTTTGAATTGTAAAGACAGTTCCTTACTTAGAGATGGTGACTTTCTCTCTCTTTCTCCCTCTCTCCTCCCTTTCTTCCTCCTCCTCTTTTTCACCTTTCTTCTTTTTCCATTTATTTTACTCAAATGAGTGCTTTGTTTGTGCACTACATGCACGCTTGGTGCCTGAGGAAGTAGTTCTCCTCCACATGGGTGCTGGGAATCGAACCCCAGTCCTTTAAAAGGACAACAAGTGCTCTTAACCACTGAGCCAACTTTCCAACCCTGAGACAGTGACACTCTTAGACTTCTTAGTTCACTTAGACTGAACTAAAGATGGCAGCACACGAAGCTGCATGCTCCAGAAAGGTTCTGGACTCTTTTGTCACTCGAGCAATTTCCACTCATCTCTTTTCTAATAGACTAATGACATCCAACTTAATCACACCCAGGGCATCTAAACTTTGTTTGCTGTATCCATATAAACATTTCCAAATAAAATATGTAGGTGAAAAACTATTGGAAACCCACAAAACTATCTGTTATTCTTAGCCAAGTGTGGTAGAACATGTATGTGATCCCAGCACTTGAGAGATTAAAGAATCCAGGAGTTCAAAACCTGCCTCCCTCAGAGAAAATGTGAGACTAGCCTGTCTCACAAAACAGAAGGAAAACAATACAGTTCCTTCTTTAGGAGTGCGGGATAGTGGGGGCCAACACAGAAAGGCTCAGCTGGAAAATGTTTAGAGAGTGAGAGACTTTGGAGCACTGGGTCCCTGATGGGGTGCCATCATCCAAGCCCTCCTCTCAAGGCTCAGGAAACCCTGGGAAGATTGATGTGTAAGAGCCAGATGGGATGCATGACACCAAACAAACAGTACCTTCCAGACACAGCAGAACTGACACATTTATGAACTCACATAGACTGGCGGCATACACAGAACCTGTACAGGTTCAAGGGAGGGGAACGTTGTCATGGGGCTCCCACTCCTAACCAAGAACCTGTTTCAACTGATACCCACGGGCAAAGGAAAAGTCAGTTTTCTTCAATGGAGTCTTACTGGATATATCAGCCACTCCTCGGGGCAGAACCCATGCCTGTTAGATCAACACTCTCTCTCCCTCCCCCTGTCTCTCAATAGTATTTTTGTAGACTTTTGTTTAATTTTTTTGTTGTTTTATCCATCTTGACTTTCATTTTTGTGCTTTTGTAGGGTTTGTTTTCTGTGGGTTGTGTTTATATTTTTTGTTGCCTGTCTTTGTCTTTTTTTTTTTTTTTTTTAGAGAGGAAAAAGAGAACAGGAAGTGGGGTGTGTACAGGTGTGAGGAGGACCTGAGAGGAACCAAGAGAAAGGGAAATTAATGAATCTTTTTCCAATTTGAAAAAAAGAGTGTGGGACAGGGGCTGGATGGTTCAGTGGTTGAGAGCACAGACTGTTCTTGCAGAGGACTGGAGTTTGGTTCCCTCCCTATAACTCTAGCTCCAAGGGGATCCAACCCCTCTGGCCTCTTTGGACACCTGCATTCACATGCAAATACTACCTCCACTACACGTACTCATAATTTAAAAAGTAAAAATGAACCTTTAATAAGCATGGTGTAGAGGAATAGTGGATGGTCTCAGGGCTGCTTGCCTGAGAGTAAAGGGTCATAATCTGGGGTCTCTACTGTCCCTTGCTGGCTTCGGTCCTTAGCTAGGGAACTCCTAACAAGCCCACTAGCGCCTCACCTTTCTCTCTCCTGGTGGTAGTCACAGCCCTGGAGCTGTGTCTTCCTTGCTCTGTCTCTGACAGGCCTTTGGCACAGTACTTGGCAGAGTGTGGGCAATCAATACACATTAGGGTAATGGGTGAAATTCTCAAACTAGTGCCCCCGGTAGGAGTCCAGTTTGTGAGAATAGACCATAGGAGATGGCCTCTGGCACCTCCCAACATTTTTCCTACATTCTTTTTGCTTAATTCCAAAGCTGTGGTCCTCCAGGAAAAGGGAGGAAGCCAGATGTTAGCTTTACCCCAAGATTCTCCTGTGTATCCCTTCCCTACCTCTGTTCTTCGATGCCACCCCTACACCCTTCACAAAGTGCAGCCCTTTCCAGTTTAGTGGATATAAATAGGGCTGATAGGGGCCGGTATCAAGAGCCGAAGAAGCCAGGGAAACCAGCTAGGACCACGCTGGGGTGGTCAGGTGTTCCTTTAATCGCTGTTGAGGCAACCCATATTTCTTCCCCCTTCAGTCAAAACAGGAACAGTTAGAGCTCAGCCCTAATGGTTTTGCTTCACTGCCTGGTGAACGGTGGTCCACTTGTTTATAAAGCTGTCTCTGTCTGTGTGGAAACCCCATGTGTATAGTCATCTGTGATCTTTCCTTGCCAAGTGTGCCCTCCGGTTTACAATCCTCCTACTGCTCCAATGCTGGTCCATAGTTCTTAGACATTTTAGGCGAAAGCGCCCACAGGTTCCAGTCCTTTTGCTCTAGCCCTAGGCCTCCTCCCACTCGAATGATGGGATGATAGAGTACAGTGCACCAGAAAGCCTGTGTTTTGTTTCCTCTTGAATTCAGGTTTGAGTTCTGACTTTCCTTTTCACGGTCCATGTAGCTTTGGGCCCCTTCACTCTTCTTCCCTGTAAAGTGGAGAGCAATACTGGGAGACCTAGAAACATTGTAACTTCTTCAGTTGGGGCATACAGTTCTGTGGTCGAGCATGTCCTTAGCATATAAGGAACACTGAATGGGCTCAAGTCATGGGGACTGAGCATGCATGTTATAACGAGTAATTGCTATGCAGCCTGTAAGGGGTCTGGCACAGGCTCAGTGTTAGAAAAACTCAGAACGTTCAGCTGTTGTTACTGATTTAAAACACAAGTGTTCAGTTCTTAGTGTGCTCGTATAATTGAGAGGGAGTTCCTTCTCTACTCATGCCTTTTGGAGTGGCTTTTCACTTCCTATAGCAGGCCCTCCACTGAGTTTAAGTTCCTATTATTTTCTTTTGCTTTCTTCCCACTGTGTAGCTCTTTTGCTGGGTGGGAAGTTCATGTTCTCCCAGGGAGGCAACTTGGATGAGAAGTCTGCTTATGCACTGCATTTGTTCTCTCGGGACCTTGGTGTAGCGTCCTTTGGAAAGAACTCTGTCTACTTAAGACTCTGGCTCGTGCCTCCTTGTGTGCCATCCTGCCTTTGCTTTCTTAGTTGATCTCCTGGTTGCTTTGTGTAAGGCAGTGTGGAAAAGTTAGCAATATTCTGCTTGCTTTCTTTTCAGGGACCTCTTAGAATGGCTTACTCAGAGAGAATATGGCAGGGTCAGCTGCTTGCACAACCCAGTGGAAGTGGGGACTGGGGTCAGATGGGGAGGTAGGGCTCTGGAGAGGGCTGATGAAACAGAAAGAAGTCGAGGGGAGGCGGGGTGAGGGGGAGCTGGCTACTTCCTTGGCCTAATTTGCGAGGAGTCTCATGATCCATGTGGAAGCCAGAACTAAATCTCAAGCCAGTCCCAAAATAACTCGTAAAAGGAGTACAAGAGGTTGAAGAAAGTTGTCCATGATTCATCCCCCCACACCCGCCCCCCCCCAGTTAGAAGAACAAGCGAGTTAAATATGAGAATGAGTTTTCGAACTCGCTGCTTCCTGTTTGTGCTGTGCCAACCTGGGTCTCTATGTCCATGAGCAGAAAGACGGGGCTTTTTCTGTGCTTACTGCGAACGTCACATATGAGAGGAATTCTGGAAAAGGGGAAAGAGAAAGGAGTTAAAGGCAAGCAGAAGTAGTCTACTGGAGTGTAAAAGCAACAGGAGCCTCAGGCGTGGTGACTGAGGGGGAGGGGGTGAGCCATTTTCTTATGCTGGGACACCAGGTTGCTTTGAGAGAAGAAAAAGACTCTTGGATGTTTTATTCACATGTTTGGTGACAGGGACATTTTGCTGTTGAGAATCCTTAGCTGAACTTTATTATTTGTGTGTGTGTGTGTCTGTGTGTGTGCGTGTGCGTGTGCGTGTGTGTGTGCGTGTGTGTGTGCGTGTGTGTGTGCGTGTGTGTGTGTGTGTGTGTGCTGCATATACACAAGCCACAGTTGTATTCGCCCTCTTCCATCTCTTCCTACCATTTTGCTTTGAGAGAGGATCTCTCACTTAACCGCAGCACCACCATTTTTGCTAGTATGGCTGGCTAGTGAGCTCTCAGGTCCATCTGTCTGGGTTCCTGAATGCTGGGTTCCAAGGCAATGAGCAACCGTGCCTGACTAGGGATTGGAACTCAGGTCCTTTGGCTTGAGGAATAAGCATTCCTACCCACTGAATCGTCTCCACAGCCCCCAGACTTGATTGCCCAGAAAGTCTATTTGCTTATACTCTAAGTCTGACTCAATTTACCATTCTGTTCCCAGAGCTGAGAGTCCATGTAGGTGATCCAATTCAGATGGGATGTTTTTTCCAGAGTACAGAAGAGAGACGGGTGACCAAAGTGAACTGGATGTTTTCTTCAGGAAAGCATGCCCAGGTAAGGAGAAGGAAGCCTCACTGTACTAGAAGCCCCTGGTTGGAAGCAGAGTAGGGAGAGGAGGATCAGCTTTCAGCGCCATGGGGTGGGGTGACACAAGCCTGGGCATTGGAGTTTGTTAGATTTGCTTTCCGTTTCACTAGGCAACTTTGACTTCTTGGTGGGAAATATGAAGAGAAAGAGAAGGAGTGAGGAAAGGGACTAAGGAAGAGGATGGGAGGAGGATGGAGAGGGGAAAGAGGAGATAAATGAAGAGAGGAGGAGACGTGGGAGGGAGAGGGGAAGGAGGAGGCGGGAGAAGAGATAGACAATTGCTTAACTTGTAACATTTCCAAGATTCAGTGTGCAGTTGGACATGATAAGCACTTTGTACATGGTGTGGCCAATGCATTTGAGATACCGTTTACCTCCTTCTCTTTGTGCCATTCTTGTCAAAGCGGGGCGATTGTTGTGGCCTACTCAGGAAAGCAATGAGCTAAGCATAAGAGCACACTCACGTTCTTATCCTAACGCGCCTAATGTGTGCTAGTCGTGTAAGCTTTGCCTGGGGCTCCACTACTCATTTTGTGTGATGGAGAGAATTTTCTCCACCTTCGTGAACTTTCCAGGGCTTGGGATTGGTAGCTCCTTGGCAGCCAGAGGGAGGGATAATTTATGGGAGTTGTAAAGCAATGGCAAGTTAGTTCACTGGACTAACAGATCTCAACCATGACATGGTGATAGCTTTAGGGCTCAAAATATACAAGGAAGGCTGGTGAGATGACCCAACAGGTAACAGTATTCGCTGCCAAGCTTGATGACCTGAGTTCAGTCCCCATGTCCCATACGGTAGAAGGAGAGAACAGGGTCTACAGGTTGTCCTCTGACATTTTATATTCACACCGTGCGACTGCCCCCCAGTAAAGAAATGTAATAAGCATGCATCGTGAGTGAAATCCTAGTTGGCCTACTGATGGTAAAAGTTAAAGTGCAAAGTTTATAAATTAAAACGTATTCCAGGTAAACTCACTAACAAAGTCATTTGCAGGTACCTGACTCTTGAATGCTATCCTCGGGGATAAGAAAGGGCAGCGTGGTGGCAGAGGGTGGGGAATGAATGATAGGGAGGTAGCCCCAAGCTCACTCCTAAGAGCCTGTTCTGCATTTCCATCTTTATTTATTTCTCTCTCTCTCTCTCTCTCTCTCTCTCTCTCTCACACACACACACACACACACACACACACACACACACACACACAGAGATACACGCATGCCTGTTGTCCATGGAGGTGGAGAGAGCCTATCACATTTCCTGGAACTGGAGTACAAATGGCCAAGAGCCACACTGTGACTGCTGGGAACTGACCCTGGGTCCTCTGTGAGAACAAGTACTGTTAACTGCTGAGCTGACCTGGATCAGCAGGGAGGAGTTCTTTCTTGGCAGGGTCCTGAGTGGGAGTTGGCCTTGAGCTGAGAAGGTAAAGAGAAAAAAAGCTCAGTACCAGGAAGTCTTGCACAAGGGGCTAGCTCGCGCAAGCAAGTTTTTAAAGAAGCATTGCACCAAGCTGGGCAGTGGTGGCACAGGCCTTTAATCCCACTACTTGGGTGGCACGGGCAGGTAGATCTCTGAGTTTGAGGATAGTCTGGCTTACAGAGCTAGTTCCAGGAGAGCCACAGCTACACAGAGAAATCCTGTCTTGAAAGTCCAAAGAAACAAACAAGCACCGAAAAATAAAAAAAAAAAAAAAAAAAAAAAAAAAAAAAAAAAAAACCAAACCAAACCAGCACCGTACACTGTATTTTTAGGGGAGAAATGGGACAGAGTCAGCAGAAACAATCGTACAATGGGGTACACTCAGCCGGAAGCTAATCAGGCAGTGTTGCACAAGGGGAACAAAGGCAATGTCTCAAGAACATTGCAGTTTGAACACACAGCAGCCTCCAGTCTAATAACGGTAGCCCCTTAGGGTGGGAAGAATTGTGTTCTGAGGATCTGAAGCACAGGTCCCCCAGTGCCTTAGCCCCAGGCCATTGAAGGCTCTGGCAAGCATGTTCCTGGTTTGATAGAAGGAGCTATGTTCCTTCTCCACACATCTGGGCCTCAGGGAAAGCCTTGGATTGCCCAGACCTCTACACTGAATCCATCTCTCCAGTCCCCATTGTCCTGCATTTGTATGCCACCCATCAAACGACTCACTACAGAAAGAGGAGTTGGGGTCGAGTCTCTCCATTTGTAGTTTTTTTTCTACAACTCATTACCTTTACTCAAAGGCTTTTCTTTCCTTTTTTTCTTTCTTTATGAATAAAAACAACCCCCCCCAAAAAAAACAACAACAACAAAAACCTAGTGTGAGAGAGGTAGCTCACTGGTAGAAAGGGCATTTGCCTTGTATGCTTGAGGCCCTGGTTTCAATCCTTACCACTATCTCTACCACAGCCACCATCGCTAAATATCCACATGCCTTTGTAAAACACCTCAACGCCCATTTATGTAAAGACCCTGTTTTGATGGGACAGTTACAGTAGAGGTGGAGGATTGCTCACAGGGAAGCAATGATGAGGTGGGTGTCTAAAGCAATAATAATGAAGAGCTCCGAAGAACCACTAAGCTCTTGGTCTACGTAGACAGGGAAGCCTCATGAAGTGACATTTACACAGTGATCTGAGGAAGGTGAGGAAGGGGAACCGGAGGCTTCTAGTTACAGGAGTAGCGAGAACAGTACTCATGGAGACCACCTTTCAGGAAGGAGCTGGGCATCTGTGTAACTAAATCTAGTAATGGAATTGAAGAGAGATGTGAGAGAGGAACAGGAACCAGGGAAGGGCCTCTTGGAGAATGAGGGGCCGGGAAAGGTTTAGAGCAGAGGAGCAGCTGAATCTTAGGCTTGTGTGTGGGGAAGGGTGAACTGGGAAACAGGAGAGGGAGCTTTGCTGGAGAGTTGCTCCTGGTACAGAGGAGGTATAGTGGGCCCGGTAGGGCAGCAGTAGGGAGCTGAGACAGGGCGGCGGGGGTTGGGGATGTATTTTGAGGGTAGGGGGCACAGGATTATCTGGGGAGTTAGAGGCAAGTTGCTCAAGAAAGAGGAGTTAAAGATAACTCTAAGACCTTTATCCTGAGTACCTGGAAGAAGACATTGCCACTTGCCAAACTGGGATGGACTGGAAGGAACTGGTTTGGGGGGCAAGAGTCAATTCTAGACATGCTTTATCTGCCTGCTAAAAATCCAACTGCAAGCTCTACACAATGAAGTATACTTTTGTCTTTTTCCTCTTTGGAAGAGTAAAGAGTAAATTAATTTTACTCTATGTTCTCATTCTCTCTGTCTCCCGGTCTCTGACTCTATCTGTCTCTTTCTCTTCCTCTGTCACTCTCCTGTATTTAGCTTTGGTGTAGGGGTTTGAACTCAGGATTCACATATAGCTGGCAAGCACTCTGTTTCAGAATCAGAACCCTAGCCCTCTTTTCACTCCTAATTCTGAGAGAGAGTCTGGTTAAATTACTCATGTGAATTTGCTATCCTCTTGCCTCAGCCTCCCTAGTAGCCAGGATTACAGGCTGGAGCCCCTGACCTCTTTAAAACCCTCCTCTTCTGATGAAACACATGTTCATGGTTTGGTGTTGTGCTCACCAGTACACACGTCGTGTTATATGTATGAACATGTGTAGCAAGAATATCTTTTGTATTGTATGGTCACCTGTCGATTAAAAGGTCTATGGCCTATGGCTTACACAGGAAATGGGAAGTTGGACATCTAGAGAAAGGAAGGATTCTGGGATAGAGCCAGGTGGGAGAGTAGCCGGGAAGATGTGATAAGATGGACGCAAGGTACCTGAGCACAGGTAACCAGCCACGTAGCAGAATGTAGGCTAGAATAAATGGGATATTTTAAGTTATATCCAGTCAGAGAAAAGCCTAGCTATATGGCCAAGGTATTTGTAAATATATTTTGAGTCTGAGCCTTATTTCTGGGAGCATGGGGCTGGGAGAAAGAACCAGGGCCAAACTTCAACAAACATGACTTTGTGTTAGCTAACACTCGTCCTGCCCTTGCGTGGCAGAGCCTTGTCAACTCCTCCACAGTCCTCCCCTGGCTTCATGCGTTTGACCCTTCCTTGTAGGAGGAGATTGTCTTGTCCTATGACTTCAACATGCATAGTGGGACCTTCCAGGGCCAGGGTCGCTTCCGCAACCGTGTAGACCTGACAGGTGACATCTCCCGCAACGATGGTTCTATCATGCTTCAAACAGTGAAGAAGTCTGACCAAGGAGTCTACACTTGCAGCATCTACCTGGGGAAGCTGGAGTCCAGGAAAACCATTGTGCTGCATGTGATCCAGGACGAATCTCCAAGTAAGTAATACTTCGGTGAAGAGGGCTGAGCGGCCACGCAGGACAGCAGGGCTGTATCTGGAGTGAGAGGGAGGCCCCAGGCATGCGCAGTGGAGGGAGGCACTGCTTCCAGGGGCTGGCCTCGGATTTGCACAACCCTGAGAGTGAGTCTCCATCACCCTGGCTCACCAGATGCCTGGGCTCTCCTTGCTCTGTTTCTGCCTGCTGTTAGGCCTGGATAGGAGGCTTAACATACAATGAGCTAACCTATAATGAGCACCAAGTCTTTGCCAAACCCCACTCATGGCCAGCGCAGCCCACTGTTGTAAGGACATGGGAGCTTGGCACGGAGTGGAGATCCCAAATCATGTTTGCTTGGCTTTGAGGGAGTTGTGCATCCACGCGGAGGGAGACAGCTTAATGCTAAGCTGTGAGAGGTAGCAAGCGACAGAGAGAAAATAGGAATATTCCAGCAGGAGAAACAGAGGGGTTTCTGATGGAAGGGCTTACGCTCTGACACACAGTGCACACCAAGGAGAAGTAAGATGTAATTGTTCTGACTGAGGCAGGTTGTGCGAGGCTAAAGTTAAATCTTAACTGTGTTAGCAGTCAGGATGTGGGCTGCAGACTTTCCCTCTCACTGGGGCCTGAAGAAGCTGGTTGTGGTCAGCTCAGGGTGTGGGGGGAGATGACAGAAAGGGAGGTGGTTCAGGGCTCAGGCCTGAGACACCTTCTTGTCAGTGACAAATGGCCCCTGAAGCAGGAAGCAGGACAGACGGGTTTCTTCAAGTTATTTCTTCACTCCTATGTGTGTTCTGTTCTGGCAAATCTGCCTTCTTTCCACTCCACAGAGAAAGCGCACCAAGGTGGGGCTCACCTCCTTCTGAGGCAGCCCCACCTGTAGACATCTCTATACCCCATTCTTGTCTCTGCACACCGTCCCGAGGCAGATGAGTTCCTTCCTGCCCCGGGTGCCGCTCATCCCTGTGCTTAGGCAACATCCACCCCATCACCGTCATCTGGGATCCTCCAGGCTTGGCTCTTTGACCCTGCACTTTCTCCCTTTCTCATTCAGTCTTGCCCAACTCAGTTCCTTCTTCTGCCAGTGCCCCACATCAGCTCTCACCCTCCAGTTCTGTCTTCACTCAGATTGCCCAGCCCACTCTAGGTTAGGTCAGCAGTGGCATGCAGATCATCTGTCCTCCGCCTTCCTCACCTCAGTGATATTAGACACTGTGTTTAACCTACGTTCTGCACTGGAAACGATTAGACGGGTCCAAATGTTTATAAACAGCCATATGGGTCTCCTGATATCTGAAGAAAATTGGTTCTGGGACTTTCTCCTCCATTGCAAATGCCAAAATCTGTGGATGCCTGAGCTCCTTATAGAAAAATGCCATATTAAAAAATGCCAATTATTTATAACAGATACAAAGCCTCCTGTACGCTAAAGATTACCTCTAGATTGTGGCTAATTTCTTTGTTCGTATATGTGTTCTGTTCTCACAGGCCAGCCTTTCACTCCACAGAGAAAACACACCAAGGTGGGGCATTGTGGCTCACCTCCTTCTGAGGCGGCCCCACGCATAGATGCGTCTACACCCCATCTTGTCTCCATACATCATCCTGGGGCAGATGACAGTCCTTCCCCATGAGTATCTTCAATCCAAGGATGAGGGCATAGGGAAGAGGGAGATAAGGGCTGGGTTTGGGGTGGTAGGGGTTGTAAGCATGTATACATTTCATCTCTACTAGTTTCCACAGATCCTTCAGATATGCATGCCTCTCCCTCATCCCCTGTCCTCAGCATTGGTTAATGCCACCATCATGGGTGTGGTTATGCAGTGGATGCCATGGAGTGGCCCTTGATCTGTTCCTTTCCAAATCTAACAGATGAGTACGTCCTGTCATTTCCGTTGCTGATTTCGAGGCCCCCTTCCTTCCAGGCCTTCAGCAACCTTAGTCTTGGCCGTCTTCTCCTCTATTAGACTAGCCTTAAATCAGTCCCTGCTGTCATTCTTAGCCAGGGCCATCTATCTACGTCACAAGGCAGAACATTCCATTCCACCACTCCAATAGACTTCTCTGTGACCTGTAGGGAAAAAAAAAGACACACTGTATGCTGAGGTGATGAAACTCCTTCCCCACTTGGACCCCATTGCTTCTCCAGTTCCTACCGCATTTTCAGCTTCAGCCTTTGAATAGAGCCTGTTGAGCCTGCTTCCACTCCCTCAAAACACTCTGTCGGGGCCATCAAGCCCTGTGCATGATGCTCTCTCTCCTTTCTCCATGTTATCAACAGCCCAACAAACTGAATGTTCCTTTTTAAATTCACATTCAAATTTAACGCTTGCTGGCAAATGTCTCTTCCTGCTCTCTGCACAGAACCAAGCACCCCTTCCTCTATGCACCTCTGTTTCCCATATAGACGCCTGTTGTCATGCATGGTGAAGCTTGTGGATTTCTGGTTTCGTGTTTGTCTCCCTCCTCGAAGACAGGAAGTGGGCGCTGATTGTCTTTGTAGGCATCTTCTATGCCTAGGGGTCCCCTGGGGCCAAAGAAATGCTGATATATGTCTTTAGAACAAACAGATGAGCTGAGTGAAGGGGCTATACTGGTAGAATACTCTGAAGCCGTTTTTTAGCGTCGTGACTGTACAGCTGGGTATTATAGCATATGCTCTTTCTGAAACAGTTATTTGCCCGTGAAAATATCAGTGGTCTTGGAAATGCTTGTTTTTTCTAGTCGTTTGGTAAACCAAATTCTAACATAGAGTTAGTGATGTAAAGCGTGCTTTAGCATAGGTGAAGGCAGCCATTTCTCCTGTCAACTTTAACCCGCACATTAGGGCTAAGCGAAGGGGTTAGGCTGGTTCTCAGTCAAATGGGGATGGTATCCCAGTATCCTAATACAGGATGCAGCCTGGTGCTCTCCCTCTGCTTCCTGACCTGGCTGCTGCTGTTTACCATAAGGCAGTGGGGCTCTCTGCTCCTTTCTAGAACCCTGAGACCCTCCTAATGCTCTCTCCCTTTCACAAGGGTCAATCTCAACAACTACTGAAACTGCTGGGAAACAGCAGGGGATCCTGGATGGGAACCAGCTGGTGATCATTGTGGGGATCGTCTGTGCCACCCTCTTGCTGCTTCCAGTTTTTATATTAATTGTGAAGAAAACCAAGTGGAATAAGAGGTACATGCCCATCCCCCGTCCCCTTCAGTTAGGAGGCTGAGTGTGTGCACTGCCTGTAAAGAAAATGGAAGAGTAGCCAGATCATCCTACCTGAGCCTGATCTTACCTAATCCAAAGTGGAAGAGGATGCCGGCGCCCTGTGATGTTTGTTACATTGGTGGTTATATACAATGATGCCGTTGTAGGTGGCTCTGTGCCCTTTGTACCACCCTTCAGAAAGGCTTGGGCGCTGTCACTACGCTCATTCTCCTTGCTGTTATACAGGGTTTATCAACTCCCTCATAAATGTAGGCTTAAGTGGGACACAATTCACATATCGACCTCGTGCACAAGGTGCGGCCGTATTTAGGGACTGCGTAGGAGTTGTTAATTGGGGAGGAGAATGAGACAGGAAATCCCTATGTACCCCAGGCTGGCTTCGAACTTATGATCCTCCTACCTCACTCTCTCACTTGCTGGAATTGCAGGTGTGCACTATCATGCCTGGCTTGAAATGTGTTGCTATTTAACTGAATTTCATCACTAGCTCTCCCAGACTCTTGGAAAAGTCCAAACGCCAGGGCACAGATGCTAGAAATTTACTGATTATTGGCAGCTCTTCAGTTTACAGAATATTAATGGAATATGTTGATGGCTTAAGTTAATGTTCCAGTTGAAATCACAGCAGTGGGGAAGACGCCACGAAGACCAAGGATTACTGGCTTTTCCCCTCCTGTGCTGGGGATTGAACCCCGTGTCTTGCACACTCTAGACAAACTTTCTTCTGCCAAGTCACAGCACCTCTAGCCTCACAGCACTGATACCCGAGTGAGTGAGTTTTTCCAGGGGAGTGTACATTCTAAAGAAAGCAATTGTGCCTGCTAAGGTATACTCCCTACTCCCAGAGCTGTCTGATTTAGCTTTGAACCTGCCTAGCCCCTCTAAGGGTCATCTCTCTAGACATTAATGCCCTTGAGCAAAAGACCCAGAGCCAGACTGTGTGGTTTCCACTCATAATTTATGTCCATACGGTGGCCCTCGGTGTTAAGTAAAGCCAGCCTTCTCAAGAAACACCTCTATCCTGAGATCCCCACATAAAGACAGTCATCTGGAGACATTGCGAGTAGAGCGGCTTTCAGAAAGGCATCGATGGGATAGATGGGTATTCTGTTGAATATAACACTGAGTATCAAGCCGGCACGTAATGGCATGGGATGGCAGTCAGGAAGGTTGCCAGGGGAAATGTGCAGTATGATCTCAGTTACAGGAAAGAAGCAATACAGTGTGCGTGTCAGAAGCCAGTGGGCCCGGCATGCTTTGTCCGAGAGTTTACTTAGACTGTCATTGACGGAGGTTCAGAAGAACAGTTCTGAGGAGTTATTGGAGAACAAAGATGAGATCCTGTCCGGCCGGGGAGCACTGGGAACCTGTATAGCATTTGATTCATTTAACAGCGAGAATATACAGCGTTACAATCATGGCTTATTTTTATGCTTATACTTTAAAAAAAAAATTCTGCCTTAGATCAAAACAGAAAAAAAAAAAAAGGTACATTTAATGGCAAACACATGAGGTAACTGGCCAAGAGATCAAAGATGAAGGGCTTGATCATGGAAGATCAGAGCACACAGCCTGGTGGGGTAGTGGGATGGTGGGGCAGGGGAAAGTTAGCTTCAAGAGTAGCTGGGACTTCAGACGCCATTGTGCCCAGCCATGCTCTACCTCCCACTCTGGGACAGAAGTTGTTAGTGTGAAAACAGAAAGTTGAAGTCACACTTCAGCCAAACCATCCCCAGAACGGTTCCCATTTCCCACCAGAAGAGCTGCTCTTGTGTATTTAGTTCCTCCTAAGAATCTCCCCATAAAGAGATGCAGGGGTCCTATGTGATGTAAGTGCCCTGCTGGATGTAGAAGTCCCATTCATTGTAGAGTTCCTTCTAGGAGCACTTGAATCAGCAAACCCTGTGAGGTTCAGAAATTAACTGTGTGCTTTTCATGCCTTACAGTTCAGTGAGTTCTTTGGCTTCTGTGAAGAGCCTGGAAAACAAAGAGAAGACCAGTGCAGAGGTGAGAGAAGAACCTGCCCTGGATGCACACACACACTTTTGCAGGAGACACTGGGAATGTGTAGGGTGGAGGCCATCACTTGGGAACTGTGTCTTACCCATTAGTCTCAGCTCTCAGCTCATAGACTGTGGCTCTGTACACAGCACAGGAAGCCTTTACCACTGCCTCTGAGGAATGGGCCAGATCAGCCGTGGGCAACAGATCCTGGGGCTATAGGTGTAGGAAAGAGCTCTGAACTTTGGACCAGAAAGCTCTGCTGCCTTCATGAGCTGAGGATTTACTGATTAAGAGCAGGTGTTCAGGAACCTTTAGAGGAGATCAAGATGGACTTCCCCCTCCATAGGGCTTTGAAGTAGATTTATAACTAGGAGCTGAGAGACTAATTTCCCTGAGCGCCAATATCCTCCCCCTTCCTCCTCTTCTTTCTCCCCTTCCCTCTCTTTCTCTCCTTCCCCCTCCCCTTTCCTCTCCTTCCTGTTAACTTTCAAACACTGCTCTTTGATCTGTTGGCTTCCTGAGTGTTCTGTTGGTCGATTTTTGTTCGACCTGGCTCAATTCTTAAAAGCCTGAGAATGTGTCTCTTTTCCCCTAAGAGCGACAGGATGGGGAATCACAGTCCTCAGCCCGCACAGCCCTGAGGCTCAAGGAGGGCTGTCCTTGTCATATCAACTCTCTGAGAGATGATAACAGCTAGTTGATAATTAATATCAACTTGCTGTGACTAATCAGAAGGAAGTGGCCACAGCCTACAAGTTATTCCCAAGGACGAGGGCAGTCCCCCTACTCTAGGCCAATACTTAGAGATGCAAAGATGTTTGGTTCTGGAATTTGGCGTCCTCTCTTGGTGAATTAGTTCAAGAAGTCTGAAGCCTGAATTATCATCATTGATAATTCTGTAGCTCTCTTGGTTTTATTTTGTTTTTGTTGTTTTTTGTTTTGTTTTGTTTTTGTTTTTGTTTTTTGCTTTGGTAGCTGCAGCCCAGTGAGCAGGAGTGGCTGCTCTCCTTCCTGGACAATACTTAGGAAATTTTGTATTCTCCCCACCCCAGAAACATGTCTACTCCTCCATTACTACATGGGAGACGGCAGAGAGAGGACCAAGTGGAGAGTCAGAGGCCACCTACATGACCATGGTGAGAACTATTCTGGGTCCTACTGGGCCATGTTTCTGGAACGGGAGGAGGTGTTGTGGAAGATGCCAGGCTCCAGGAGGCAGGAGTGGTTGGGCCACCTGAAGAGGTTGTTTGTAGAGGACAGGGTTTTTTTCCCAAGCAGGAGGAGACAGGGAGAAGAAACCCTGCTTAGGACTAAAGTCACCACTAGAGAGCAGGAACACAGCAAGTGTCAGGGTTTAGATCTCGGCCTGTGCCCATACAGAAGTCACTCAAACACATGGTTCCATGTGGAGAGGTTTATTGAGAGAAGAGTAGGAGAGGAGGGGGGATGGGCTATGGGCACGTGGAGGGGGGATGGGGCAAGGACAGAGAAGAACAAAGAGCAAGAGGATAAGAGAGGGTAAGAGAGGATAAGAGAGGGTAAGAGAAGGTAAGAGGGAATAAGAGGAGGAGGGGAGGGGCAAGCAGCCCCTTTTATAGTGTCAGGCACAGCTGACTGTTGCCAGGCAACTGTGGGGTGGAGCATACCTGGCTGTTGCCAGGTAGCTGTGGGAGTGGAGCTTAAACAGAATACCGACAGTAGGTAGGAGCCTTCCCCTGTGCACAGCTCTGGTGAAGCTAGATGTAATAAAGTATGTTAGGTCACTGGACAAGACTGGCAGGAGAGTAAAGGGTAAAAGTAGGGGCTAGGGATGTAGCAGGCTGTAGAGTGCTGGTCTCCCATGTGTGAAGCCCTGGGCTTGAGCCTCAGCGTGGTGTAGTTGGTTGTGATAGTACACACCTATAATCCCAGCACTAAGGAGGTGGAGGCAGGGGGATCCGGAGTTCAGGGTCATTCTCAGCTGCACACCCAGTTGAAGTCAACCT